>NW_003314342.1:701965-713553 GCF_000143415.4 Selaginella moellendorffii
ATAAAGGGAACCAGCAGTACTGACCTCTTGCCGTCATGGCAGTAAGGAGAGAGTGTCCGTAAGGACTAGTCGACAAGTATCTTCCAATACCTGAAGTCACATTCGCGACACTCAAGATGCTCTACACAACATAACTTTAGAGTGGGATTATATTGGAATCTCAATCTCTTCTTTTGTTGATGTTTCAACTAAGTTGGAAATAGTTTAGTTCAATGGAAACTATCCCAAACTCTTTTTGGTAATAGTATACCATCTATCATACTAATAAGCACTTGCATTTCTTCCTCACATTATTGAAAACAAAAATATACATTTATTAGATGAGCTATTAAGAAGCAACCAAGCAAATAGAAATCAAATACTAATGATTTAACAAGTAGAGGTCCCTTGGGGACAATGGGGAATAAAAATAACAATTAATCAAAGCATGGACAGCGATCGAAGATAAAAAATACAAGAATCAAGAATCTAGAAACTTGTATCAACAACAACTTTGAGGACAACAACATTTAGAATATAACCACTACTCAGCTCATACTTTTTGAACATCACCATCGACTGGAAAACGCAAACGCTCATAGTGAGGATGTGCACGACTTTATGCAACACAATTAAAGGTAGGCCACAATTACTTTACAACAATTTAACACAACAAGGACTCATAAAAAGAGTAGCCATAGTATGCACTCCTACTTGATTCCAAAGTTGGCGAGCAACAACTTTGTTGAAAACTAATCAACTTTATCGAGTTGAGTACAACATAGCAACACAAATACTAATATATAAGATTATGTTAGTCTATACCACATGATTCTACAACTACACAACATTTCCTCGATAAGAACACAATAAACCAAAGACAACAACAACAAAACCAAGAAAGCAAATTCAAGAAAATGATAACTCAAGAAAACTCTAGCACAACATTGAATGTACAAACACAACCCTGATCCACTTAAGAAACAAGAGTGAGATCAAATACAACAAATATGAGAAGAGAAGAAACAACTCCAGCACAAATTAAAAGTAGACAAGCAATAGAAGACTCAAGCTTAAATCGAAATCCTTGAGACTATATTCAAGACTTTCGACAAAATGACCCAAGCCACACATGTTGGCAAACCAAGCAACATCAATACAACCAAAGACACAGTCAACCAAAATTTAGACTTAGATCAAGATTTACCACCACTCGAAACTCCCGAATACGAAGATTACAACACCAACAACTCTCAGTCTTATCTAGCTTCTCCAAAAACTGAACCATCACCAACAGTAGAAAGATGGCACTCATCAGCCTAGTAACACCCTATGCCATCATGATTACATATCCAATCTTCACCAGTAGCAAAACTGAAGATGTAGAAAGACATTTCCAGCAATTCAACCAAATTATATAACTCAATCAGCAAGAAGACAATAAAGAACTTTTATTCCCTTTCACACTTAAAAGAAAAGCATTAGCATGGTATTATAATCTAAGTTTTAGGAAAAAGTTAAGCAATTCAAAGAGAAGTACCAACCCGGCGGCACAACAGCTGAATACCTAGAACATCTTAAAAGCATCAAATAAGGCAGTAAAAAAGATATCAAAGGCTATACCCGACGATTCAAATATCATGCAAAGCACTACAAAGATCTATTCACTAAACAAGGTAAATATATGGTATGTATATGGACTGAAGACGATATACTAGCAAATGGTTGCTCTCGCAAGTATGGAAGAAGATTTAGATGTCGAGACCTCTATTAACAATATTTCCAAGAAAATCAAGAACCTCGAGAAACAGCTTTGAAAATTTTTAAGAGTAAAAATAACAAGAACAAACAACTCTTCTGATGATAAAGAAGAATACAAACTTGAAGTCATGAAAAAAGACAAGGATCAAGAACTTACTAAAATACTCAAGAAAGTTACAATTAAGAACGAACTTAAAGAAGGAGTATGGTGTACAAAATGTAAAAACAAAGGACACATCCTAACAAAGTGTAAACTACTGATTCCTAAGTGTTAGATATGTGAAAAAGAAGGATATATAACAAAGATCTATTGAGACAAAAGAGCAACTGAAGTCACACAAGTCGAAAACATACCTTGAACTCCTACACCAACTAAAAGACATTACAATCAACCCAGACAAGAACCACAATAGTGGTAGCTAAACTACTAGAATCAAGGTACATATAATCCTCACCCTAGATACCATCGACAATACAACAATGGCAACGAAGACAATTAGTATTAACAACCATACTAGTAGGCTTATCAGTAGCCTTATCAAAACAACCAACAATGGAGACCACCACCCGGCAAAACAACTGTCAACAACAGTACCACAACAATCAACAATGGAGACCATCTCTGCAATAACTAAACTATCAACAGCAAAATCAACAATATGATCTACCACTTAGAGTATTTCCTTGCAACAACTATCAATAGCAACCTCAAACTCAAGAAATCCGACCCCAATACTAACAACAACAAAATCAAGGAAATTGACCTCCTCAGCAAGATCAGCAACATCGAAGACCTCCTCTAACAACAAGAAATGTCAATATTGACTAATCGAAGATGAACACTTTGAAGATGAACCTAAGGTAAAAGCTCTAACTCGAAGTCAGAAAAAACACTACACTCCTAAAGATGACCTTGAGGAAAAGTCAAAAAACAAGAACTCCAAGACAAAGTGCAAGAAATTTCAAGGCACAAATGGCAACAAAGTAAGGAGTTATTCAACTCAATTCAGCAAACCCTTCAACAACAACAACCTGAAATTGAAGATGATCAGGAAATTATAACTAAAACTCTATCAAGAAAAGAGGAACAACCAAAGCCCATCACCAACATTCTTCAATAAAGTATCATACTCACCTTTCTAGAACTTTCACAGGTAGCTTCATACTTGAGACAACAACTTCTACACATATGCCTACCTTCACATACCTTTCAATCTCTCCAATGTACCATTCCGTGTTTTAATAGATCATCATTGACACTTTTCAAAAATACCTCACTAAATTTATGCGAGTATTTATGGATGCCTTTAGTTCTTTAGCAACAAAGAAGATCATCTCCAATGCTTAGAGAAATGCTTCATCAAATGCCATAAACACAATATCATATTGAACCTTGACAAGTGCATTTTCTTCGTCAAATCAGGAATTCTACTTGAACATGTAGTTTCCAAAGAAGGAATCCTCATTGACAAGGAGCAAACCCTCACAATCACCAACATACAACATCCATTCGACATTTCAAGCCTTCGATCATTCCTTGGTAAGATGGGATACCATTGAAGATTCATCAAAAACTACACCAAGATTGCAAAACCTATCACTAAACTCCTCAAGAAGAATTAAGCTTACAATTGGACTCAAGATTGTCAAAATGCCTTCATCAACCTCAAGAATTCCCTCACCCAAGCTCCAATACTTGCTCAACCAAACTGGAACAAAGACTTCAACATCCAAGTCGACACCTCCCTCAGAGTGATCCTTTTGCAACTGTAAGCAACCAAAGGGAACGACTCGAGAGACGATCCATTGGGGTTCAAATATAGAGGGAAAGGGCCCATGAACAAGAGTGCACCCCCTTTTCCAATCGGTTAAGGGTCTTGGGATATTTGGGGTTAAGCGTCCTTGGGTTTGAATAGTACTGGGCTGGGTGACCTCCCGGGAAGTCCAAACTCAGGAGCTTACATTTGGTATCAGAGAGGGTCTCGGGTCCGACTCTGTTGGTTGGCTTAGGGGAATCGCACCACATGTTGATTGACATCTGGCTGGTCCAGTTTGCTCCCACTGGGCTCGACCCGAGGGGTAGGGTGTCAAGAGAGCGAGGCTCTCGGGAGAGCTGCGGCTCTCAGCTTCCGTTCACGAGGGCGTGAACTTGCAGGGAAGCGTGGTGGATTGTAAGCAACCAAAGGGAACGACTCGAGAGACGATCCATTGGGGTTCAAATATAGAGGGAAAGGGCCCATGAACAAGAGTGCACCCCCTTTTCCAATCGGTTAAGGGTCTTGGGATATTTGGGGTTAAGCGTCCTTGGGTTTGAATAGTACTGGGCTGGGTGACCTCCCGGGAAGTCCAAACTCAGGAGCTTACAGCAACAACAAGAAGATCATAAAGACTGACTAATCTACTATGCAAGTTGAAGACTCAACTTAACCGAAATGAACTACACTACAACTGAAAAAAAAGCTCTAGCAATGATCTACACACTCCAAAAGTTTCATTACTACCTACTCAATAACTTCCTCCACCTTCTCAACAAAACAATCCTTACCAGCAGAATTGCACAATAGTTCTTACTACTTCAAGAACATAACTTCGAGATCATCTATAAGCCTAGAAGAGAATATGAACACCTAAGCCGCATTACAACCAATGAACAATTGAAACATAATATAAATGACTTTCTTGACTCCAATATCCTTTGAATCCACACATCACCAACCTAGATGGACAACATCTACTACTACCTCATAACAACAACAATACCAAGTTGATATTCAACCTTTGACAAGCGCAAGTAATTTGTCTTGAAGACAAAACCATATTCAGTCGTGGGAAGAAAATTGTACAAGGAAGAGACAACATTTTACAAAGATGTGCAAACCCAAAAGAAACACAAGATTTACTTGAAGAAGCCTACTATGGATAAGTAGGAGGGTATTTTACTGAAGAAATCACAGCTCAAAAAATTTTACAAGTAAGACTTTGGTGGCTAACACTTTGGCACAACTAAGCCAAGTTCTATAAAAAATGTGACATCTACTAGTGAACCAAGTATGCACTAAAGAAATAAACTCAAGAACTTTATCCAAAAATTCCACTCAAACCTTTTTAATGATGAGGATTCGACTTTGTTGGTCCACTTATGACAATCTCCAAGCAAAATTAGTACATTTTAATTGCAATAGATTATATGACAAAATGGGCTGAAGCTCAACCAATAAAGACTACTACAACAAAGAACACAATAAAGTTCATTTATGAAAACATCATCACAAAATATGGCTTACCTTGAGAACTCTGTGAAACACAAAATCCTTAGGCCCCAAAGTGGAGCCGGAAAGGGTGCCACGTGCTAGTGGTCGAAGCGAAAGCCAAACGAGCATAACACGTTTGGACTAAAAGCTCCGACTTGGAAGGTCGAGAGCGGGAGTGGAACTCCCAACAAAGTGCTCGAAGAGCAAGCACGAGGCGGACCCGAAATGGAGTCCGATATGGAGTCTGAGATGGACCCGAAGTGGAGTCCGATATAGAGCCCGATATGGAGTCCGATATGGAGTCCGAAGTGGAGTCCGAGATGGAGTCCGATATGGAGTCCGAGATGGACCCGAAGTGGAGTCCGATATGGAGTCCGATATGGAGTCCGAGATAGAGTCTGAGATGGAGTCCGAAGTGGAGTCTGATATGGAGTCCGAGATGGAGTCCGAGATGGACCCGAGATGGATTCCGAGATGGATTCCGAGAGGGCCCCGAGATGGAGTCTGAGATGGACCCGAGATGGAGTCCGAGATGGACCCGAGATGGAGTCCGAGATGGACCCGAGATGGAGTCTGAGATGGAGTCCGAGATGGAGTCCAAGATGGAGTCCGAGATGGAACCGAGACCGGGACCGAGACCGAGACCGAGACCGAAACCGAGACCGAGTCCGAGTCCGAATCCGGGACCGAGACCGAGTCCGAGTCCGAGTCCGAGTCCGAGTCCGAGTTCGAATACTAATACAGGCAGTTGGATGAAAGCCCAAAGTGATCGTCCCCCAGGGGGGGGGGGGGCTGCAGGGGGTTCCAAAAGTATAGTAGGGAGAGTGTGGGGGTTGGAGCCCAGTGGAGCCAATTTAGCCAGGAAAGGCCAGTTTGGCCCAGGCAGGCCAGACCCAGTGTTGGGTGATGAGCTGACCACTGGGAAGTCCAAGACTAGAGTGAACATGGACCGACAAGCTGGGTAGCTTGGTGAAGTGTTCAAGAGCCGGCTCTAGTTCCCCCGGGAGATCGACTGGCCGATGCTCCCAATCCAAGTGTGGGTGGCACTACTTACTTGGATACCAAGTGTGGCTCAACGGAACCTCGCTCTAAGCCCATGGCTAGAGCACCCAAGGGCGGAAGGCGGGGAGAGTACCCAGGTGGCTCGTGTAAGGCCACGGTGTTCTGAAATGTTGTCCCAAAGGCCCAGACGGTGGAAAGGAAGAGGAGCAGTCCTCTGGGGCAGTGACCAAGGACACAGTCGTGTGGTGAGGAAGTCCCAGAGGACCGTGGGACTTAGTGGTCAGGCCTGTGGGCCTCGATCCAGTGGCAGTGTTGGCAAACACGGTCAAGGGCAGAAAGGGACTTAGTGGGGACTGACAGAGGGATATTGGGGAAGGCTATTCCCCTTGTCAGTGGGCATCCTAAGGATGCTAAGGAGTGGATCTGAGATGACCACTCACAGATGGGTTGCCTAGTCTTGGAGAGCCAAGATTGTGATGCAAGTGGTATTGGACTACCAGTGTGGCAAAGGGGATTGGGCATGGCCTTAGCGTAACAAGCTGCCATGTCGGTGGTACCTTTGAGTGTCAGTTATGGGATTGGACACGTGGAGCACTTGGACCAAGTGCAATTGTTGAGTGGCATGGATGCCATTCTCGGGGCTAGCAAGTCCCAAGTCCTAAATTGGACTTATGGAGGTTGTGAATGAGACTCCTCCAAGTGGTCAGAGATGTGGTTAAGTGACTAAAGTAAAATGGAAAAATTAGTCGCTTACAACTTGGTATCGGAGCTGTTCCTTAGTCTGACTTTTATTGGTGCTCAAGTATATCACCATTGATGTTGGCATCGGAAGGTCTTAGGAGTGGGCCTATCCTTGAGGAGTAGCATGTCGAGAGGACATGGCTCTCCACTCAAGTTCATGCGTGAACTTGGGCACAATGTGGTGGATAGAAAAGGGCCAATAATAGAACGACTTTGGGATCTTGGGAACAGTATAAGGTCTCCTCAGAGAGCTGAGGATGTGATCCAAAGGAGCATTTGATGCAGCAAACGGGCTAACGTAGTTGTGATAAACAACTATAGTTGGGATCACGGGAAAGATGTAGACTCCAAAACAATAAAGAAGTCACAAGATTATCCTTATATAGTTGAGGTTGGTGCTCATGAATGTGAGACCAGAGGTAATGACCATGGGAGGTCAAATACGGAAGAGGACTCAAGTCCTTGAAATGGTAGCCGGGGCTACCTTTAATAAATGCTGGAACAACCCAAAGAGTTGGGGGGTGTACTTAGAGATGAGTTGGTATTCTCATCACATGGACAAGTAGTCCTAAGGGGCAAAGGTTGCCCCTAGAGAACAAAATCAAGTGTCAGAGTAACACTTGTGAAAATAGTCCTTTTGAGTAGGACAGGAATGCAAGAAGTGTATTCCAGTGAGCTAGTGCCTCACAAGTAGGACCTTACGGGTCTGTGGATTAACCAAGTCCAAAACTGCTGGATGACTCAAATAGAGTTAAGGAATGGTCCTAAAAGGACTGATGGAAGCATTTGGACTGAGGTGGGTGGTACCCCACGAAGGATGGGGGGGGATCATAGGATCCAAGGATGAGAACAGAGGGTATTTCATCGATGGCAAAATATGCCATGCTAAAGTCGTGGGAAAGGTGTTCCCAAAAAGAAAACAACTTTGACACAAAGTTGTGTGTGACCTCTATGGTGTAGTGCTAACAGATGGTTGGTATGAGAAAGAGCAGTATTGGTCTTGGCAAAGACTTAAACACAAAGAAGAAGTGTCATAGAGGTAGGCTCGTGAAGCCGATGGTGTGGAGACACCAAATGTGCCAAAGTGTGATACCTTGAGGCTATGTTGGTGGGTTCATGAGAACCCCTTACCAAAGGAATCCCAATGGAAATGGGAATGGCATAGCCTAAGCGGCAGAGCATGCAGTTGGAGTGTGGTGACCCAGATAATGATGGAGGTGTGGAAGCACCAGCAATGAGTTGTAGGACTTGACAACTATGAGGCAATTAAGCAAGAGGTGCAAAATAATTGGTTAAACGAGTAGAAGGTAGCTACCCAAGCCTTCTTAATGGCATAGGGAAGTTGGACGTACCCTTACGGGGGATATGTTGCGATATAGTAAGTCAATGTCATAAAAGGAAATACTCATTGTCAAGGAAGCCATTATTGGGACACCCGAACACTCTAGAACACTAGGAGGTGATGTTTGATGTCGCAAGGGTAATAAATAAGGCCCAAGGGACTAAGTCCCTAGCGAATGATGGATAGAAGGTGCTATCCAAATGTCCAAAGGTGGCGGAAACAGGAGAAGACTGTCTACTCGAATTGGACAAAGCCAAAAATGGAATTTTGGCAAGGCTAGCGATGGGCATGCAAAGGCCCGTAAGGAACAATGTAATCCCGGTGTGTGGGATTATAGGGTGAGCATACCTGGATTGAGGAACCACTCCCTAGGCTATTGGGTAAGTTCATCCCTAAGAATACTTGTTAAGGCATGATAGAAAGTGCAAATCTATCCTCCTGGTCTGAAAGAGAATGACCAAAAGAAAGGTGTGAAGCCAAAAGCAAGAAGTAAGGGGATAGAACCGAACCATAGGAATCGAAGGGCATAACCAAGGTTGGTTATGCCAACTGGGAGTGGAGAATCAAGTGGGGGCTCGAGGGTGTTGCCGCTAGCAACCGTGATGCCATGGAGAGTCTAAAATATGGAATTATCCATGTTAGACTATATGGTAATTGGAAAGCTTGCAAAAAGAGAGGCCTTAGCAAGCTAAGGGACAAAGTTCCTTCAAGTTCCCAAAGAGGATTCTAGGTAGCTTAGTACCTAGAAAGGCCAAGCGTAAATGGTTCAAGGAATGCGCGAAATCGGAGTGGCACAGCAGAAGCGTGGTCTTGAAGCTTGCCATGAGGCAAGGCTATCAAGGTTAGGGAAGTAGTTCCCGAGTGTTCAAAGAGAAGGCTTTGAACGAAAGTCGATGATCAAGGGCTTTCACACTTGTGCAGAAACCATGTTACAGTGGTCGGAGGACTTGCCAAAGCGAGATTGGCAAGTCAGGGGAACAAATACCCTAGTTGAAAGTGATAACTTCAAAAAGGGTGGGCCATGGGGCCAAGCATGGAGGAGTCCATGCATGATCACAGGCTTGTCAAGTGAGAAGACTTGGCAGTGGGGAGGAACTAGGTTCCTAAGCTGTGATTTATAGCGCGCTTTGAGTATAAGTTGGTGCACCAGTGTGGGGAGTCACGCCAGGCATCCTAGGTGATGCCGTCCGTAGATGCATATACGGAGGTTGGGTTCGAGTCCCGACCCTCTAGTGCTTGGGTTCGAGTCCCAAATCACTAGGGCGTGGTGATGGTTTGGAATATGAGGACACTCATATTTCGGTGGTCATGGACTGTCAATGAGGAGATTGGCTTGGGCACATCGCTAAGTGGGGGATGCCCCGGAGTCGTGAGGCACGGTTAGATTGCTTAGTGTGGCTCAGCATATCTAACTTGAACACTTTGGTGCCAGTGGCATCAAGGACGTGGTGAATGAGATGGGGACACCCAGTCTCAGTTGCTATGGACCCTTGGCCAGAAGGGCTGGCTTGGGCGCACCGCCAAGTGTGGGGGATGCCCCCGGGGTCGTAGTTAACAAGCTAAAGGTCTGGAAGATCTAGTACCTATTGGCAAACCTGTTAAGGTGTCGAGGTGAGATCACTAGGTGATCTTGTGGCTAAATAAGGACAAAGTCCTTGTTTGGGCTAAGGAATAAGGTTCCTAGTTCAAAGTGTTGATTTGAACTATTGATGATGGTGTGGCTTGGTCAAGGTGACCAAGTGGGAAAAGCACCTTAGGGAAATGAGCTATGTCATTGCGATGGCATAGTGTGTCCAAAGAAAGTAGTCTCTAAAGAGACCCGTGGGAGGGTCATAAAGTTGGGTCGTGGATAAGCCCACAGCAGAAGATGCTAAAGAGACTTACTAGGGGTGAACACCCTAGTCTTGGCAAAGCAGAGCCTTTGTTATAGAATCAAAAGAATACCTCAAGGAGGGAGGTAGAGATTCAGTGTTGCTTGGTGCAACAATCAACGGATAGGAGCAAAAGATGAGTGGCCAAGATAGAGCCGTGGAATCCCTTGGAAGGAATCCAAGTGGCAAAGTTAGGCGAGGAACACTAATGTGTTGGACACTAACAAATTGCGGGAAAGGAAGTGTGTTTCCAAGGATGGATTCCGAATTGCTCCGATTTGGCGAAAGTGGAAGCTCCAAGGGAGGGAGCGGTAAGGTAGCCAAATGATAGGGCCATGGACAGCCCTAGCACAAAGTATGATAAATGGAACTTAGTGCCCAAGGTGGCACAAAATAGAAGAGAGGATGATGGTGCCCTCAAGTAATGAACTTCCTAAGTGGAGTTGCACAATCTGTGCAATGCAAGGTGTTGGAGACACTTAGGAAATTGACTTCCAAAAGTCAAAAAAGTAAAAGTTCCAAGGTGCAAACGTTCAATAGATGGAAATTGTGACTACTCAAGAAGGAGTAGTGGGATTGACTTAGAGAAGGGTCTCTAAGAGGTTTAGTAAGAACTAAACCAATAAAAGGAGAGAACCACTACATGTGGTCCAATCAGTCTCTAAGTTGGAGAGACTACCCTCCTTAGAGGATAGGCAAGGCATGGTGAACCTTTGGTGTCAAACCATTGAGGAATATGCAAAAGGCATGGTGAGCCTTCAATGTCAAACCATTGACGAATATGGAGAAAGCATGGTGAGCCTTCAATGTCAAACCATTGACAAATATTAGCTAGGTGCCAAGGATGGAAATGGTAATGCATGCGGGTGTTACTTTATAAAATGGTTTACCGTTCGATGAGGACATCAAACTTCGTCTATGGGTGGTGGAGTTGTGAGACACAAAATCCCTAGGCCCCAAAGTGGAGCCGGAAAGGGTGCCACGTGGTAGTGGCCGAAGCGAAAGCCAAACAAGCATAACATGTTTGGACTAAAAGCTCCGACTTGGAAGGTCGAGAGCGGGAATGGAACTCCCAACAAAGTGCTTGAAGAGCAAGCACGAGGCGAACCCGAAATGGAGTCCGATATGGAGTCTGAGATGGACCCGAAGTGGAGTCCGATATGGAGTCCGATATGGAATCCGAAGTGGAGTCTGAGATGGAGTCCGATATGGAGTCCGAGATGGACCCGAAGTGGAGTCCGATATGGAGTCCGATATGGAGTCCGAGATGGAGTCCGAGATGGACCCGAAGTGGAGTCCGATATGGAGTCCGAGATAGAGTCCGAGATGGAGTCCGAAGTGGAGTCTGATATGGAGTCCAAGATGGAGTCCGAAATGGACCTGAGATAGAGTCCGAGATGGAGTCCGAGATGGACCCGAGATGGAGTCCGAGATGGACCCGAGATGGAGTCCGAGATGGACCCAAGATGGAGTCTGAGATGGACCCGAGATGGAGTCCGAGATGGAGTCCGAGATGGAACCAAGACCGAGACCGAGTCCGAGTCCGAATCCGAATCCGAGACCGACTCCGACTCCGAGTTCGAATACTAATACAGGCAGTTGGGTGAAAGCCCAAAGCGATCGTCCCCCACGGGGGGGGGG
>NW_003314342.1:714248-718851 GCF_000143415.4 Selaginella moellendorffii
TGAGATGACCACTCACAGATGGGTTGCCTAGTCTTGGAGAGCCAAGATTGTGATGCAAGTGGTATTGGACTACCAGTGTGGCAAAGGGGATTGGGCATGGCCTTAGCGTAACAAGCTGCCATGTCGGTGGTACGTTTGAGTGTCGGTCATGGGATCGGACACGTGGAGCACTTGGACCAAGTGCAATTGTTGAGTGGCATGGATGCCATTCTCGGGGCTAGCAAGTCCCAGTCCTGAATTGGACTTATGGAGGTTGTGAATGAGACTCCTCCAAGTGGTCGGAGGTGTGGTTAAGTGACTAAAGTAGAATGGAAAAATTAGTTGCTTACAAACTCATCACTGATCAAGGAACACACTTCATCAATGAAACCATCAAAATTCTGACTCAAAAATTCACTATTCAGCACAAGGCATCAACACCATACTACCCTCAAGGCAACGATCAAGCAGAGTCTACAAACAAGACACTCAAAAACATCCTCATGAAAATCGCGAAAATAAATCAAAAAGACTGGGACGATCACATCTACAATGCCTTGTAGGCATATCGAACCACATATAAAGTTTTAACAAATTCAACACCATTCAAGCTCATTTACGGCTTTGAAGCTTTGACACCACTCAAGTACATCGTTCCATCACTATGAATGGCAATACAATACAAAATCAACCAAGAAGAATCGATCAAAAGAAGACTAACCATGCTAAAACAATTTATTGCTAACTGAGATCCTTTGACTATCTCATTTTGAAACTTTGGAATGCTCAAGGAGTCTTTTCTTACTCAGCAAAGATGTTGCTTCATATGATGGCAGACTAACTATTATCAAACAGTTCTTTTGATAGAGTTATGCAATCTCATGTGCGAGGCACTACTTTGATGATGTCTTACGACTAAGGAGGAACATGAGATGCATGTGAGGCAAATGTTACCACTATTGAGGGAGAACAAGCTGTATTCTAAACTGTCAAAGCGTGAGTTCTTCTTGGAGGATCTCGGACATGTGGTGCCACGAGATGGTGTGCAGGAAGATCCTCCAAAGACTCAGATAGTTGTTGACTAGCTTGTTCCCCCTACTGTGCATGGGTTTCCTTGATATGGTGGGAGTCTTTTGCTGGTTTGTGAAGGACTTCTCCTTGATTGCTGCTCCTTTGATGGATATTCTTTGAAACACCACCAAGCATGTTAAGTTGGTGTGGGGTGAAAGTGTCAAGAAGCATTTGAGCAGTTAAAGCAATCATGTATATTCTATAGATATTTGCTTGTGATAAGCCACTTGTGGTAGAAGGCTAAGGCTCACACTATGGAGTCTATGCGTTCAAAGGGTATGGCTCATGAGTCCCTTTCTCTTTCTGATCCTAGTGAGGCCATGGGTGTTAGTGTGGACCAAGGAGAGAATGTATCTACTCATGTTCTAGCTGACACTGCTGTCACTAAGCTTTCTGAAGGAGTGAAGAAGAATTGTATCAACTCATTTGAGCTGTATGGTTGTTTGTGCAATGCGTCCAAGTGCTCAATGTCCTCTTTGACTCTGGTGCTACGCATACTTTCATTAACAAGGCTAGTGATGAGGGTATAGGAGCTGTCTTGGTGCAAGACTGCTGTCCTATTGCCTACATAAGCCACAAGTTTGACGCAACTTCCAACTCAGGATAGGAAGTTGTATGTTGTAATTGTTGCGGTCAAAGAGTGGAGGCATTATCTGTATGGTTTGGATTTTTCATGTGGATAACTTTACCACTTATCATCACTCACCAGATGGAGCTTCGAGGCTGGCTAGCTCATTGACCGGAGTTTTTTCAGGCAATGGATGTGCAGATTCCAAACCACAGGGTCAGTTTATCTCGGGGGTTTAAGGTGACAAAAACCGATTTCCCCATGGATTCCCGAGTAAAAGTCAAAGGGTAATTTTGACCGCAGATTACTTGTGAATTCAGAAGATTGATGTTTAAAGCAAAGTTGCTGGGTTTTCCAAGATCTACAACTTTTCTTTAAAACAATTTTCCTGTTTCTGAAAGGAGTAGACAGTAAAGGTGGTTGTTTCTCCATTGTCTAGGATGGGGAACTCTATCTCGTTTGGGAAGCTCTCCAGTGGTTTGCTGGATGAAATTAAGGAGCTTGCTGACTTCGACTCCTTTGTAATGAAGGCACATGCAGTTGTTTTGAAGGGGGATGCCTCTTCCAATACAATTGTGCTTCCTTCGATGTATGAGATGGTTTCCTAGTCAAGAGGAATCGGGCTATGGTTCCTAGAGATGATGTTCTAATGCAGTAGATTCTGTAAGAGTGTCCGTTGCACCAAGTGCAGGACATCGAGGACATGTGTTCTGGTAAAGATGCATTTAATTTGGCCTGGAATGAAGTCAGGTGTTAATAAGTATGTGCACAGTTGTTAGACCAGCCAGGCGGTCACAAAGGATTGTCAAAAGCATGAAAGTCTCTACCATAGTTAATCTCAGTAGAAGTGGGGTAGCATTTTCTATGAGTTTCATAGTAGGCACTTCAAGGCAATGATACTATCTGGGTTATTGTGGATTGTGTGATGATGTTAGCTCACTTCTTCCTTGTGAAGACAAATGCTAAGGCGTTTGACCTTGCTCAGCTGTATTTCTCTATGGGCTGCCTAAGGATGTTGTAAGTGATCAAGATCCCACGTTCACTTTGGAGTTTTGGCAGACAGTGTTCCAAAAGCTTGAGACAAAGCTGAGTATGAGCATCCATAAGGACAAACAAAATGAGTTAATTAGGTGCTGGAAGACATGCTGAGATCATTTGTTGGTCATCTGAAGAGGCAAGTATTTGGGAGAAGTACCTGCCTTTGTTAGAGTTTGCCCATAACTGTGCCTTCCATTTGGCTATTGAGATGGCTCCGTTTATGGCAATGTATGGCTTTCAACCTCGGTCCCCTGTTGGTATGAACTTGGCTTCTCTTAAGGTGCACCAGGCAAAGGAATTGGCTGATGAGCATCATCAGCACAAACAGTTTCAGGTTGGAGACAGGTTTTCCTTCGGTTGTCTGAAGCTCAGTGAGCTCTTTAAGGTGGAGGTAGTTCTAAGTTGTCACCACAGTACTATGGGCCTTGGATTATTCTCAAACAAGTTGGAGACCTTGCCTATCAACTAGACTTGCCTAGTGGTGTGAAGATTCATCCCGTCTTCTATGTAGGGAAGTTGAAGGCGTGTTTGCATTCTGGTAATATCTTGGACCAGTCTGCAATCAAGATTCCAGAGATAGATGTTTGAAGGTTGGCCCTACTTGTGTGTTATAGCAACGGCTAGCATCCACACGTCGTAAGACTTGGAGAGAGTTACTTGTTCAGTGGAATGGTTATTCTCCATATGATGCTACATGGGAAGCTGAGGATGATGTTGTTTCCTAATTTTGAATATGACTTGGATGACATTCCAGAGGAAGAGGAGAAGTAGTCGCTTGCTCCTATCCTTTCTTTTCTGACCCCGTTGATGGCTGGAGGTGTTGTGTCACGTGAGACAGTTAGTGGTTTTGTTAGCGGGATGCTTTGCTAGCTTCTCTCTCCTCAGCTACTGTTCATCATAGTTGGAGCAGAGGGAAAAATGTCACCGTATTTCGTGATGAACCAGCTGATTCTGGACCTAGGTCTCTGATCAAAGAGCCAAATACCAACTGCAAATTTGCATGTGAAGAGGTGTTCAAGCATCTCCATGGGGTTTTCATTGCATAGAATACACAGAGTTTTGTGAACTGTGAGCCAATCACCTACAGGGATGCTGTCCTGCACAAGAAGCCAGCTTACCTTAGCTTCCACCAGTGTCTTCCACATGTTCACAATGTACTTCCGATTCTTCAACTTTCGCATAAGCTTGGTGTCAATTTTACCCATCAAAAGCTCTCTGCCATGCTTAGACCTGTACATAAAAAAAGACACACTGAACTCATTACCTTCCCAGGATAACTGAGCCGGATCCTATATATAGGTCAAACTAGTGTATTGCAGAGCATTCTCCCAGTTGAACCTTAGGATCCAGTTCAGTGTATTTCCCTCTCTGATGTATCGTCCTGATCCTTTTACCGAAGGCCATCCTGGGAACTGGGACCTCCTCGGGAACTATACATGGAAACAGTGCACCACTGTTATGGGGATAAAAAACAATGCCTTGAGGTGATGGGGTTGTTTCCATAACAAAGATGATTTGAGTCTCAGCACCATCAAGCATTATCCAATCACGAACCTCGATAACTTCAGTTTGTAAAGCAAGATGAAGGCGATCACAAGCGATGCTGCCTTAAGCTTTGATGTGGAGTTTTCATCCTGGGTTGCAATGGGTTGTCATGAGGCCATGTTTGCTCCAAGCGGACGTTAAAAAAATACCTGACTTTACCTTTTTCATTGTATCATACCTTGTCCACTGCTGAGGAAGAAAAACAAGATCCCAACAAGAACTTTGCTGTAAGTGATGGCTTGCTAGCTCTTTGTAGATCCAATAAGTCTTTGATCGAAGCTCCCACATTCCTATGCCACCTAGGCCAAAGACCCCTCCCAAAGCCTGGAGCTGAACAGTCACCTATATACTGTTGATTACTGTTCTTATGCGCTACGTTGAAGAACAAGCGATCAGCTAAAT
>NW_003314342.1:720172-738382 GCF_000143415.4 Selaginella moellendorffii
CGGATGCGTACAAACTGCTCCTTGAGCCAGGACCATTTCTCCAGGAGATAACTTATGCTACAACACTCTCCACTCAATCTCAATGTGGAAAGATCCACAAAGCTGTCCCACTCATCATAGTTGTAGAAGAAATCATCCTCATACTGCATCTGCAACCTTGCTCGAGCCCAAGCCTCTGCCATCGCAAGCTTCTCCCTCATCTTGATCAGGTCACACTTGAGGCGGCAAAACAAGTCCAGGTCCTGAGGAACAACAATGGAATACACCTTTCCCGGGTACCTGTCTCGAACCTGTGAAAGTACAGTGGACGATGTGGTGTTTCAGATCGCAGCGGAATGATAACTTGATGAAAGCAACAAAACCATCGAGCTCGGTCTTTGGGGATCAATAGATTATATTGAAGAACTGAAGACTACCTACAGTTAAGTGCATGCAGCAACAGATCATATAAAAAATGAATGCAGAGAATAACAAATCGGGATTTCTAGGAAGTTTGTGCGTGTTGTTAGTAATAATAATAATAATCATAAAAACCTGATGTTCAGCCAGTTAGAAGATTGTCTGAAATTTATGCATGTACTGATTCTTCAGCTCTTGAGCAACTGATTGCTGCTGGCTCACTTTCTATATTTATCAAAGAGATTTTTTTTTAACAATAAACATCTAAGCTGCTGCAGTTAAGCCGTGACATTGTAAAGTTTAAAAAGGAAAAGAATTAGAAAAGGAAAAAACAGAAAACACGAGCTTTTTACTACTACAGTTAAGTAATAACAAATCGGGATTTCTAGGGTATGCGTGCGGCGCTAAGGTTTGTGTGGTGTGTGTGTCAATCTCATGGAGTGGAAAACGTTTTTCAGGGATCCCACTTTCTGGTGGGACAACAGGTTCAAGAAGAAAAACAAGTTCTCCTCAGAGTCCTACCCGGATTTCAAACATGTTTCTACCGGAGAGAGCCTGTGGATCGCCAACAGGAAAACACCAACCTGGGTCTCTGCAAAACTCGAGTCGCTCGCTGACCCAGCTGTAGGTAAGGCCACCACGGCCCGCTACAAATCTCAACATACCCCACCTGTAGCTGGTGATGAACCGGTGAGTTTAGGGAGGCTGATACACCGCGTGAGAGACTCAGCTGAGAGCAGATCCCTTTCTTTGGGAAAACAAGCCCATGAAGCTGTGCTCAAGAGTGATGAGCACAAAAGCAACATCTACTTGTTGACGGGATTGATCGATATGTACTGCAAGTGTGGCGAGCTTGAGGAGGCTCGCAAGATTTTCGACTCCATGGGAACCCGGAGTGTTGTGTCCTACAACGCGATCATCCAGGGCTGCGGCTCGAACGGGCAAGCTGAACTTGCTCTGGAGTACTACTCTGCCCTGAGAGCTTGTACCACCATTCAACCCAACGATCGGACACATGTCGCGGTGATCAGCGCCTGCTCCAGACTTGCTACCGAATCCAGCAAGAAGAGGGAGAGAGCTCTACGCATCGGGATGGAAGTCCATTCAATGCTGAGCAAGGAGAAGAAACAGGTAGATCTGTTCCTGGCGACTTGCCTGGTAGACATGTACTGCAAGTGTGGCGAGCTTGAGGAGGCTCGCAAGATTTTCCACTCCATGGGAACTCGGAGTGTTGTGTCCTACACCGCGATCATCCAGGGCTGCAACACGAACGGGCGAGCTGAACTTGCTCTGGAGTACTACTCTGCCCTGAGAGCTGATAACACCATTCAACCTGACGATCGGACTCATGTCGTGGTGATCAGCGCCTGCTCCACACTTGCTACCGAATCCAGCGAGAAGAGGGAGAGAGCTCTACGCATCGGGATGGAGATCCATTCAATGCTGAGCAAGGAGAAGAAACAGCTAGATCTGTTCGTGGCGAATTGCCTGGTAGACATGTACTGCAACTGTGGCGAGCTTGAGGAGGCTCGCAAGATTTTCCACTCCATGGGAACTCGAAGTGTTGTGTCCTACACCGCGATCATCCAGGGCTGCAACACGAACGGGCGAGCTGAACTTGCTCTGGAGTACTACTCTGCCCTGAGAGCTCGTACCACCATTCAACCCAACGATCGGACTCATGTCGCGGTGATCAGCGCCTGCTCCACACTTGCTACCGAATCCAGCGAGAAGAGGGAGAGAGCTCTACGCATCGGGATGGAAGTCCATTCAATGCTGAGCAAGGAGAAGAAACAGGCAGATCTGTTCCTGGCGACTTGCCTGGTAGACATGTACTGCAACTGTGGCGAGCTTGAGGAGGCTCGCAAGATTTTCCACTCCATGGGAACTCGAAGTGTTGTGTCCTACACCGCGATCATCCAGGGCTGCAACACGAACGGGCGAGCTGAACTTGCTCTGGAGTACTACTCTGCCCTGAGAGCTCGTACCACCATTCAACCCAACGATCGGACTCATGTCGCGGTGATCAGCGCCTGCTCCACACTTGCTACCGAATCCAGCGAGAAGAGGGAGAGAGCTCTACGCATCGGGATGGAAGTCCATTCAATGCTGAGCAAGGAGAAGAAACAGGCAGATCTGTTCCTGGCGACTTGCCTGGTAGACATGTACTGCAAGTGTGGCGAGCTTGAGGAGGCTCGCAAGATTTTCCACTCCATGGGAACTCGGAGTGTTGTGTCCTACACCGCGATCATCCAGGGCTGCAACACGAATGGGCGAGCTGAACTTGCTCTGGAGTACTACTCTGCCCTGAGAGCTGATAACACCATTCAAGCTGATGCTTGCACCTACACCTGCGTCCTTGTTGCTTGCGGGAGTGTGATGGCGATCAAGCTCGGGAGGGAGATTCACCAGCTGGCGAAGCATAAAGGGCTGCTGAAAAACAATCCAGTTCTGGGCTCCAGCCTGGTGAGCTTCTACGGCAAATGCGGCGATGTTGATTCTGCTCAGGAAGCGTTTGACGAGTGCCGAGCTCGGGACGACACGGGTCTATGGAACTCTCTCATACAGGCTTACACTCTCCAGGGCCGATCGATCGAGGCCTTGGAGCGTTTCTATTCCATGACTCAGGAGGAGGGCTGTAAAGCTGACGATGTGAGTTTTGTCTCGGTGTTGAACGCTTGCAGCCATGGTGGTCTGGTCGGGAAAGGAAGGCAGCTTCTGGATGAAATGCCCAAGCAGTATGGAGTCAAGCCACGTCTGGAGCATTATGTGTGCCTGATCGATATGCTCGGGCGAGCTAACCTCCTCGACGAAGCTGTGAGAGTTCTCAGAGCCATGCCTTTTGAACCGGATGCAGTGGTTTGGACGTCCCTGCTCGGAGCCTGCCGGAAGTGGAAGAATTACACGATCGGCAAACTCGCGTTTGAGCGTCTTGTGGAGATGGATCCCAAGAGCAGCACACCCTACGCATTGATGGCCAATATATTTGGAAACCTGGGGATGCTCAGTGAAAGGGCCGCTGTTGTGGAGAGAATGAGAGGTGAAGGCAGCTTCAGGGAGCCCGAGAGAAGCTGGTGGACGGATGTTAGCTCAGGAAAAGTGCATTCTTTTTCTGTCGGGGATAAGAGTCACTCACAGAGCGACGAGATTGCGGCCAAGCTCAAGCAATTGTTGCTGAGAATGAAAGAGGAGGGGTACGCGAGCGATGTGATCAACGTTCTAAAAGACATACCTGAGGAAGAGAAAGAGGATCACCTGTGCGGCCACAGTGAGAAGCTTGCGCTGGGGTGTGCTCTGGTGAACTCGCACCAGAAGGAAACCATCAGAATTGTGAAAAATCTCCGAGTTTGTGACGATTGCCATGCGGCCACTGCTCTCATCTCTAAGCTGGAAAAAAGGCTAATCATCTGCAAAGATGCCAGTCAGGTTCATGTGTTCCAGGATGGCAGATGTTCCTGTGACAACTACTTTTGAAAACATGTCAGTGCTCTTTCTTGCAGTTATCCCTGGTTTTAAACCCTCCGTGAGTCAAGCAGAAACATGGGCCGCTGAGTGAGCATGCCTCGTCAAAGTACCGCCGTCAACCTGAACTTCACGGAGAAAAAATTAACATTTAAAAGTTAAAATTATGCAAAAGGAGGATGACACGTTGTCTTAAATTTAAATTTCTTTTTGGTAGCAGAATCGGGGAATGCTGACTAAACCTGCCCCAAAACGGAGCGCCCAGATTCAGATAATAAGCCTTACTATGAAGACTTGTCGGTGCCCCAAACTCTTTGATGATAGCAACTACCGCCTCATGTTCCGGGAGCAAGGTGATGGCGGCTTGCGGCATGACCAACTTTGGGTTTGTGCTCCTAGAGCATGTTGAAGACGTGTGGAAGCTGGTGACAACGGCATTTATTTCTTGCGACGTACTCACCAGTTCCTCGGCGACGTCTTCCTTCCAGATTTTTTGAGCTTGTCGTGAGTGGTGACCTGCTTGCTCTCCCCTGTGACGACTTCTTCCAGCCTTTGGTGCCCAGCCTCAAGGCTCTCTTGTGGATGGAGCTAGCCCTACACAGTGTGTGTGTGTGTATCAACCAGCAGATGCACAAATCGTTGAGAATTAGCAACAAGTGTGTATCATAGGCTTAGTACATAGTGTACTAGTGTACATGTCCATGTGTTTCAGCTAAATATAATGGGCCAAATACACCGAAGAAGTGTGTATAAGAAGAGTAGAAACAAATTAAGAAATGTAAATTAAGAAGTGCAAAAGAAATGAAAATAAAAATTGTCCATCCTCATCAGTTTGCTGAAATTAAGTTGGATTCAATTCTTCCAGCTCCAAATATTGTGTGATTGAGTTGTAAGTTAATTAATAGTAGAAAATAAGAAAAGAAACAAACATTGAAAAAATAGTGTTTGATAATATCTTCTTTACTTTTAGTTTTTTATTTTCGAAAGAAAATTAGGGGGGAGTGCTGGTAAAGATATCTTTGCCGTTCATTGGTGGTTAATTAAATGAGCATGTTTAGAGATGTTTATAAGAGTTTAGCTCTGGACCAAGAGTTACCCGAAAATTAAAGTGCAAAATTTACGTTTTCCCTATTTGCGCAATAACTTAATGTACTTACCCTTATTTTTTATGGGAAAATTATTAGTATTTTGGATTCGCAAGAAAAAAAAGGCCAATTCTTAAGTAATTTTCAAAAACCCCGACCAAATCTAGGGGGGGTCATTTTATTTTAAGCGAAGTTGTTAAAGATTATTCCGGAAATATTCGAGAAGATTCTTAGGTTAGGGTTTGGCGTGTGCGACTTTTCTTCAATTAGGTTTTGTTGCTTGCTGTGCAAGCTTTCATGCTGACAAACGTGGGATGATTGAAGATGGGAGACTTCGGATCCACCAGTTGGCGCTGTTCTCACTCAATAGGCCGCGCTTGGATCCTGTGATACTGTGGAATGCCTCTAGCAGTGGTGCTCAACAAAGTGGATCTTGTTACTCAGGATTATTTCGCTTTTGCAAAGCAGTTCGCAGATATTCTTGTGGAAGTCCTAAAAAGAATCCTGTTTCTCTCTAGTGTGAACTTGGTGACGGCAGAGGACTTAGCAGCAATGGCGACAAAGGTGGCGGTGGCGTTGGCGGCGTAAATGATAGTGGAGGAGAAGATGGTGGCTGTGACGAATTTATATCCTGCGAAAACTCCCGGGAGGAGCGATGGATGCTGCTCACGATTGTCTCCTCTAGCGAGCTTAGCGGCAAGGAGATGCCAGAAGAACGTTGTAGTTCTTCATCCGCAGCGAGTGCAACGCACTGGAGAGATCACTGTCCGTGGAGATGAAAAGATGCGCTGGTGGCGGATGATCGACAGTCCACAGCACCAAAACCAGCATGGGAGTTCGATCGGAGGCCAAATTCTTGCGAGCTGGAAGAGAAACAAAAATCACAACGATTGATCCACGAAAATCTAGCAAATCGAAAACTTACACGATGGCAAATTGTGGAGAGAAATCCCAGTGGAAGCCAACGCCTCCTGTGTGCTCCGCGAGAGCTGCCATGTATCGCCAAAAGCGTCGATCGACACTGGACCCTTGAATCCTCTGGTTCACAGCCCAGCAATCCCCACGTTCGTCGCAGGAATCCCAGCTGGGATGTCGCAGTCCTCGAAATCCCACCACACCGCCACTCTCACCGCTCGCAGCCCCGCATCACATCCACTGCCATACAATCTTCATCCTCGACCAGCGCTGGACATTGATAGCATTGCTTAAACCCTGGATGGAAGCTTTACATGGTTGCCAAGAACATCTTTCCCCGGGATGATCACTTGGAATCATACGCTCGTCTCGTCAGGTGCTGTGGCAACGCGAAAGATCTGAGCGATGCTCGCAAGATCCACGCTTTGATCGAAGGAACCCATTACAAGAACAACGTCTACATTGCGAATCTCCTCGTCCAAATGTATGGCAAATGCGGGAGCTCTGGCGATGCACGCAGCGTGTTTGATTCCATTCTCACCCCCAACTCCTTTTCATGGACAATCCTGCTCCAAGCCCACATTCACAACCAGCAGCTCCACGAGGCCAAGCGCGTCTTCGATTCCATGCCCGGGAAGAATGTAGTGACTTGGAATGCGCTTCTTTCGGCAAATGCCAAAATCGGGCAAATTCATGAAGCGAGGCTTGTTTTCGATCGAATTCCAGAGTGGGACGTTGTTTGCATGAATGCTATTGTCACTGGGTTGGCGAGATCTGGAATGATCATCCAGGCTAGAAACCAATTTGAAAACATGCCTGAGAGAGACTCTGTGTCGTGGAATGTGATTATTTCGGCATATGCTCAAGCTGGAGATTTTCTTGAAGCAAAGAAGCTGTTTGACAGAATGGAACGAGACCATGATTCTCACAAAAGACTGAGCAATCCAGTCCTATGGAACTCTATGATCGTTGCGCATGCTCAGTGCGGAGATCTTGATGGAGCACAAAAGTTCTTTGCGAGGATGGCGCAGAGAGATTGCGTGTCGTGGGCAACACTTATCAACTCTTTTGCGCAGCATGGCTGCACTAATCTAGCAAGAGACACATATGAGAGAATGCCACAGCACGATGTTATAGCGTGGACTGGAATGCTCCGAGCAAACTCCCAGTGCGGTGAAATCGATCAAGTACACAATCTCTTCGATTCAATGCCTCAAAGAAACCTTGTGTCGTGGACAGTTTTCCTAGAAACACTTTGCAATCAAGATAATTTTGCAAAAGCTAGAAGAGTGTTTGATCTGATGCCCCAGAGAGACAGCGTTCCTTGGAATGTTATGATCACTGCATATGCCCAACGAGGGCATGTATACGAAGCAAAGTGCTTTTTTGACAGTGTAGAAGTTCCAAACGTTATCACGTGGAATTGCATGATCGGAGCGTATGGGCAAAATGGACACTTAGACGATGCTTGGGCATTGTTTAGACGCTGTTTACAGCCAAACATAGTGACCTGGAACGTTCTTATCGTGTCGTTTGCCCAGAATCTACATTGTGCTGAGTCCATTCATCTCTTTGAAGTCTTGAATCTGGAAGGGTTCAAGCCAGACGAGCTGAGTTTCATGGGCCTTTTGATCGCTTGCTGCCACCTTGGGCTGGTAATTGCTGCTAGAGATACCTTGGCTTCAATGGTTTTTGACTACGATATAAGCCCTGAGCGAGATCACTACTGCTGCTTGATCGGTGTTCTTGCGGGAGCTGGGCTCTTGGATGATGCCGAGGATCTCATCAACACAATGCCATTTGTTCCAGATGTTTCCAACTGGGGATGCTTCGTGAGTGCCTGTAAGATCCACTCTGCTGGAGTGGATAGGAGTGTTGGTGCTGCTTTCAATGCCATCGCGATGGATCCTAAAAACTCAGCACCATACGTGGATTTTGCGACAATTTTTACTGATGAGTGGTTAAACTAGCATTTTGGTATATTTAAATTTTTTGTGAAGCTTTTTTCAATCTAACTCTCTCGAAAGTTGTTATACCAGAATATTTTACTGCTCCTCTGCTTCAAGGAATTCTTTACCTGCTCCAAATACTTCAAAACCACTTCTAAAACGAGCTCTTGTATAATTAACTAAATCATTAATCATTAATTAATTATGTTTAGGGCTTAAGGTTTATTCACAACATCAAGGTGGTCAAGAGCAGAAGAAATGTCCCCCCTCAGGCCTGCACAAATGCAGCTTGAATTGAAGCAATGCATACCTCCCATAAACAACAATTGAATAGGTGTTATTTGATTGCCAGAATAAATTCTATATGATTTTTGCAATTGTGTATTCTAGTAGTAGAATTTCAAGTTGGGGAGGGAGCTGCAGCAAATAGATATTGCTAGACAGTGAAGGCAAGATCCAGAACAACATTTTTGTATCGCCCCCTAGTGCAAACTAAACCAGTTAGGAAGCCATAGTGGTGGATAGTGTGGTAGTACCACTTGCTCTCTTCCAAGTCATAAACCATCTTTGTTGCGCAGCTGATTCATGCAGAAGTAGCTTGCACCTGCGGATGAAGAACCTATCACCACTCGGCTGTTGGACACCATGGCAGTACATTGATGTGAACCCTCCTACCAACTCTGATCCTAGTCCTCGTCCAAACCAAGAATTTGATTACGTCATCTTTATAATCCTATACAACGTGCCCTTGTACCAGTGGAAGCAAACCAACATCTGGAGTACTGTTGGAATTGGAATGGCTTTGCACAAATTGAGCCTTAGATTGCATTTTTTCTGCATCATATACGTCTTGCCAAGCTCTGAAATCCAGACAAGCTGGGGGTCATGGTCCTTGTTAGGAAGTGGTTGCCATGGATTTGTGAGGGAGGAGTAGACTTTTGCACTTGCGAACCACGTAGAGAGCTTCAGCATCATAATCCACAATAAGTTTCATTGAGTGGGAGGATCCTTGAGCTAAAATAAGACGTGTTACACTCTGAGACAAGTGATCCATATGGCTTGTTCCCCGTTGCAAGAGCGGACCAGCACCAAGTATATAATAAAGAAAAAATTAAGTTCATACTTTAGTTTACTGTGTGGCACCTAGATCCCTGTGTATGCACGACTTCCCAACCCACTTCACTATGGGAGACTGTTTTCATGAGAACAACCCAAGAAGAAGCCCAACCAGAAAAAATTTCTCTTTTTCTTTGTTCACAGGCAATACAAACCTTGTGTAAACCGTTACCTTTTCCTTGACCACCATGCTCAAGTTGTACAAGATCTTCCCATTGTCCTTCTATGAGAACCACCATATACTCTAGAACATCATATCCATGAGTTGCAAGGCCATACCAATCTTTGCCATCACCTGGTGAATAACAACAGCAGTAATTTATGTACCTCTTGTAGAATTTCTGCTATGTTGAATTATAACTTACTTTATAAACTACTGCAGAAAAGCTGATACAGATGCACTTCTTTTGCAAATAGTCTTTAGGGCTGATCCTTTACAAACGATGTGAGGTCCTTTTAGACTTTTGAAAGAAAATTGAAACTTTAGCTTTATAACCATCATGTGAGTTATTTAAGGTGTGAAGAGTGAAACTACTTATTATAAGTCATTTTTAGACTGTGCTTTCAATGTGTATTATTGATTTTTTTTTCTTTAGGCTTCAAACGTACTAGAATACCTAAAGAAATACTCAAAGCTCTCAAGGCAAACATATTATTGAGCATTTAGCTGACAGTTATTTGATACAAAATTAAAAGAAGAGCATAATTATTTCATTGGTTATATAATTGACTCTTTACTATTATCAGTTAAACAAAAACGACTTTATTGTGGTAGTAATGAAATTATATATCTCTGAAAAACTAATTTTGAGAAAAATAACCTTAAAGATAATTATTAAATAACATAATAAAATGATATAAGTATAATATATATAATCTATATAAGCTAGATTTATATATAAGCTCTTCACTTAAAAAAGAAAAACATTTTATAAAAGTAAATTTTATAATGTTTTGTAAATGACTAAAAATTGCTGATGCAACTAGTATAAACAACTAAAAACCTTTAATAGTATAATGATAATCACAAAATTGTTAGTACACTAAATTAAAGTATTAAATTAATCAAAATGTTATATTATAACATCTTAATATGCTTGAAGTATATTAGCAGCAGTAGATTGTAACAAATTCTAGATAAAGATATTTCCCACTTTTGATTCCTTAGTAAATTAAAGTTTTAAAGAAAATTTATTAAAAAACGAGTGTTTTGTAGAAAGTTTGGGTACTGCATTATTATGCCAAAAGAGGGCATCTTGGAAATGAAAGGGATTGAAGCTTGACGCACTGTTTTGCCGCCAAATCTTGTGACCTGGAGCATTCTTATCATGTCGACTGCCATCTCTTCAACTCAGTTCAAGCCAAGAATAAAAACACTCCTGACCGAGTGCTTCTCACTCTTCCATGTCAGTGTTCCATAGCCCCATAGCACCGTTTGTGGGAACTTGGATGAATCAACTGTGAACTGGATCTGGAAACTTAGTACCTGGAACACGGATTTAAACCTGAGCTGTGGAGGAAACACCGCGACAGTCACTCCCGCCGGAGCTTCTACTGAAATGTTGTAGACCGACTTGCCAGCTCCAACGTTGGTAACTTTCCTGTTCACCACCGCTTTGGTGGAATTTGGCCCGCCAAACTGAGCGATGGGAACCGCGATGGATGGATAGTTCAAGTCCAAGTAGGAGTCCAGGGGTGCACAAGATAAGTTCTTTCCAGTCATGAGCTCCAGCTGATCCCTTGTGTAGTTCATCGTGCATAGAAACTTCGTGTATTCATCCGGAGATATGTCGTAGACCAGGCCAGGACTAAGCGCTGCGACTGGATCAATCTGTCCGGCTCCCATCACAAATGGTGAAGCTTCTTCCCCATTGTGGTCTTTGATTGGGCTCTTTGTGTTGTCCAGGAAGCGTGCTACAAACACCAAACAAACGATCAAAGAGGGAAAACTTTTTTTTTTTGTTCTCTTTGGTACCTGTTGTCATGAGAGCCGACTTGATGGCTGCTGGACTCCAACTCGGGTGCCTGGATTTGACAAAGGCCGCGGCAGCACTGGCGTGAGGACACGCCATGGAAGTTCCAGAGATTATGTTGAAGTCGGTGTACATTGGCTTGCCATAATAGTTGATGGGCTGCTCGGGACTCCATGCAGCTAGTATGTCCACACCAGGAGCAACGAGATCGGGCTGTAAAGATAGAGTCCCAGTTTATATTAGTAAGACTCTCCTCCAGATACCTTAAGAATGCCATCGTTGGTAATATCAGGTCCCCTCGATGAGAAATCCGCAATGATTGGGGCTGGAGTGGTTTGTATGATCGTATGTGCTGGAGAGATGGTCGCTGTAGTATTCCTTGAGAAAAGTTTAAAAGACGTCAAGAAGTCTCAAACCAAAAATGCATGAAAGCTTGTGTACCTCGAGTTCTTCAGGTAGGCATTAATCTCGTCCAAGGCGCTCCCAGTGACAGCAGCTCCAGCAAGATCAAGGAAGGACACTGCCTCTGTCGTATTTTCAATCCCCAAAATTACTCCAGAGGCACCGAGTTCTTTAAGATGTCGCTGGATGACCAGGGATGATGCAACGCCCGGACTGTATTTGCACAAGACAATCTTTCCCTTGACCTTCTTCCCATCCAAAAAGCGTCCTGCACATAGGCTTAATGCCAAGTATATTTTAGTGATAAGCTTTCATTCAGCTGAAACAGTGTTAGTTTTATCACCTGGCCTGTCCTATTCGATCAGATCTAGAAGAAGCATCACCACCCAAAATAAGCGTTGATATATCAGCCCGCCTGGGATTCATTGCTATTCCCTGTTATATATACATGAGAAAGGAAAAATTCACGAAAAACAATCAAGTACCTGAATGGTTTTAGAGTTTCCAAGTGTGATGTCGACCGAGAACTTCCTGTCGATAGTGCTTGCTCCCACTGTCAAAATCCATGGAGCCGAGTTCTCGATGGTTTGGAAGCCTGGACCTCCATTTCCAGCAGAACATGATACAAAAATTCCCTTCTGCATTGCATGGAAAGCACCAATGGATATGGAATCCCCGTCATATCCGGTGGTACCTAAACCCAGCGATAACGAGAGAATATCTACACCGTCGTGAATTGCGTCGTCGAATGCTGCGAGAATGTTGTCACCCTCACATTCTGGCGTGCAAACCCTGTAGATCGCAAGCCTTGCGGATGGATGGCCCCCTCGAGCAACTCCTTTTCCAAGAGTTGTTAAAAAAGTGGCGTCTTTTACCAGGCTTCCAGCGATGGTGGAGGCCGTGTGAGTTCCATGCCCCTCTTCGTCCCGAGCGTTTTGATAACGGCTCCCCACGTCCGAGTGTCCATAAGATCGAGCTCCTACAATTTTCCTGAAACAAATCACAATGCTTGAGAGATGAACCCAAGAGTGATCTTACTTGTTGCAGTGGATCGTGTGTGAATGATTGGTGATTTTGGAATTGTCACATACTCCTTTCCATCTCTTTGGCACCGGGCCCATCCCAGCGTCGTCGAAGCTCTTGGACTCCGGCCAAACACCTGGAAGTGGATAATTAACTCGGAAGTAAGCTTTTTCCATGATTACCAGTATCCAGGACTCCCACAATGACATCCGATCCGGAGCTAGAGTTGAGTTGAATGTGCGGACCACCAGAAAAGCTGTCGAGAAAATCCCAGGAGCGTGTTGTGTGGAGACTGAGTTTTTTGGAACGGAAAACCTTAACCACGCCAGGAAGCTCTGATAAACCACACGTCAAAACTCGTGACGAAAGCTTCAAAGAGAGGCATACTTGCAATGGAGTCGGCTTCGGCTTCAGTCAAGAAGGCGGAGAAGCCATTGAAACCGTGCTTGTAGCTGTGAACCAGCGACGATTCCTTGCTAAACATCAAACACAGTGAGGAGAAAAGAAAAATTGTTGCAAGAGGATTGTTTCGTACCTCCCCTTGACAGAGGCAAGAATTTGGTGATGAGACGATGTCACAGCCTCCGGTTTAGAGCTCCCAGTGTGCCCCAAGTAGACAATATATTTGCTAACAGGCTGCCAAAAACACCCAACTTCTTAGAAATCTATCAAGCCGGAGAAAGGAAAAGATCACCTCGTTGGTTGCGGCAGCAGCAAGAGCAGCAAGAGCAGCAAGCGAGAAAAAGACTCGCTCCATCCCAAGCATCGCTCCAGGGAAATCTTCTCCCCACGCGGCTCCATTTTAAAGGCTAAAGCGCGGGCGGAAGCTCCAACCACGAGCAAAGGCCACTCCGCCAGGCGATCAATAAGTCTCGTCCATTTCTATCGGATCTCGCATCATATCACCAAAATCCAAAGAAAGAACCTCGCACGCATCATTCCCGCCAAATGCAGGCAACTTAAAACACTAAACCCCAGCTAGGGCTTTGTTTTACCGCATTAAAACAAAGACGAGTGTTAAATCACTCGCTCTCTCTCTCTCTCGTGTCTAGCTAGCTTCTATGACGCCTTTGCTGTGAAGGGGCCGCAACGCTAGCCTTCTTATAATGCAAAGTTTTTTGATGAGCAGCTTGATTAGGATGTACCCACTGTCCATAAAAAGAATTAGCAGCTGCGGTTCCACCACCGCCACCACCACCACCGCCACCACCACCACCACCACCGCCACTACCAGCGACACTACTAGCAGAAGGCGGTGGCGGAGGCCCTGGCGGTAGAGGTGGCCGCAAGACTGGAAATCCTCCGCCTGGATTCGACGAGCTATCCTCGACGATGGCTTACAAGAGCAGGGATTAAGCTTCTTTGCGAGTGGAAGCCGAGTCTACTGGAATCCCTCTAGCAGTGAAAGCGGATCTTGTTAGTACAACGATTGATCCACGAAAATCCAGCAAAGAGAAAAGGTCGAGAACTTACACGATGGCAAATGGTGGAGAGAAATCCCAGTGGAAGCCAACGCCTCCTGTGTGCTGCATGAAAGCTGCCATGTATCGCCATCGATCGAGGAGACTGGACCCTTGAATCCTCTGGTTCACCCAGCGATGCCCACATTCCATCCCATCCACTGTCATCCTCGATCAGGGCTGGATCCTGCAAGCCCTGGCGCGGTGGTGCGCCAGAGATCCCCGAGACATTGATAGCATAGCTTAAACCCTGGATGGAAGCTTTACATGGTTGCCAAGAACATCTTTCGCCGGGATGATCACTTGGAATCATACGCTTGTCTCGTCAGGTGCTGTGGCAACGCGAAATATCTGAGCGATGCTCGGAAGATCCACGCTTTGATCGAAGGAACCCATTACAAGAACAACGTCTACATTGCGAATCTCCTCGTCCAAATCTATGGCAAATGCGGGAGCTCTGGCGATGCACGCAGCGTGTTTGATTCCATTCTCACCGCCAACTCCTTTTCATGGAAAATCCTGCTCCAAGCCCACATTCACAACCAGCAGCTCCACGAGGCCAAGCGCGTCTTCGATTCCATGCCCGGGAAGAATGTAGTGACTTGGAATGTGCTTCTTTCGGCAAATGCCAAAATCGGGCAAATTCATGAAGCGAGGCTTGTTTTCGATCGAATTCCAGAGTGGGACGTTGTTTGCATGAATGCTATTGTCACTGGGTTTGCGAAAGCTGGAATGATCAGCCAGGCTAGAAACCAATTTGAAAACATGCCTGAGAGAGACTCTGTGTCGTGGAATGTGATTATTTCGGCATATGCTCAAGCTGGAGATTTTCTTGAAGAAAAGAAGCTGTTTGATAGAATGGAACGAGATCATGATTCTCACAAAAGACTGAGCAATCCAGTTCTATGGAACTCTATGATCGTTGCGCATGCCCAGTGCGGAGATCTTGATGGAGCACGAAAGTACTTTGCGAGGATGACGCAGAGAGATTGCGTGTCGTGGGTAACACTTATCAACTCCTTTGCGCAGCATGGCTGCACTAATTTAGCAAGATAAACATATGAGAGAATGCCACAGCACGATGTTATAGCGTGGACTGGAATGCTCCGAGCAAACTCCCAGTGCGGTGAAATCGATCAAGTACACAATCTCTTTGATTCAATGCCTCAAAGAAACCTAGTGTCGTGGACAGTTTTCCTAGCAACACTTTGAAATCAAGATAATCTTGCAAAAGCTAGAAGAGTGTTTGATCTGATGCCCCAGAGAGACAGCGTTCCTTGGAATGTTATGATCACTGCATATGCCCAACGAGGGCATGTAAACGAAGCAAAGTGCTTTTTTGACAGTGTAGAAGTTCCAAACATTATCACGTGGAATTGCATGATCGGAGCGTATGGGCAAAATGGACACTTAGACGATGCTTGGGCATTGTTTAGACGCTGTTTACAGCCAAACATAGTGACCTGGAACGTTCTTATCGTGTCGTTTGCCCAGAATCTACATTGTGCTGAGTCCATTCATCTCTTTGACGTCTTGAATCTGGAAGGATTCAAGCCAGACGAGCTGAGTTTCATGGGCCTTTTGATTGCTTGCTGCCACCTTGGGCTGGTAATTGCTGCTAGAGATACCTTGGCTTCAATGGTTTTTGACTACGGTATAAGTCCTGAGCGAGATCACTACTGCTGCTTGATCGGTGTTCTTGCGGGAGCTGGGCTCTTGGATGATGCTGAGGATCTCATCAACACAATGCCATTTGTTCCAGATGTTTCCAACTGGGGATGCTTTGTGAGTGCCTGTAAGATCCACTCTGTTGGAGTGGATAGGAGTGTTGGTGCTGCTTGCAATGCCATCGCGATGGATCCTAAAAACTCAGCGCCATACGACAATTTTTACTGATGAGTGGTTAAACTAGCATTTTGGTATATTTAAATTTTTTGTGAAGCTTTTTTCAATCTAACTCTCTCGAAAGTTGTTATACCAGAATATTTTACTGCTCCTGTAGTGTTGGAGCTCTGTTTCAAGGAATTCTTTACCTGCTCCAAATACTTCAAAACCACTTCTAAAACGAGCTCTTTTATAGTTAATTAAATCATTAATAATTAATTAATTATATTTAGGGTTTAAGGTCTATTCAAGAGCACAACATGGAGAAGAAATGAAGTGTTATATTGCCCAAATAGATTCTATATGATTTTGAAATTGTGTATTTGAATAGTAGAATTTCAAGTCTGCAGCAAATGGATATTGCTAGTCCACACAACAGTGAAGGCAAGATCCAGAACAACATTGTTGTATCGCCCCCAAACCAATTAGGAAGCGATAGTGGTGGATAGTGTGGTAGTACCAGCTGCTGTCTTCCAAGTCATAAACCATCTTCGTTGTGCAGCTGATTCATGCAGAAGTAGCATGCACCTGTGGAGATGAAGTGAAGAGAAGAAGAGCGGAAGCTACGATGGTGGATGACTCCAAGGATAATTGTATATAATATCATAGATATATATACATAATGAAGAGACATGCCTCTAGCCTACACCTGGATCAGTGAAGTGGCACTACTGCCACCTAGGATCATGTCATAGAGAGCATATACTCAACACTCCCTCTTGATCTCGATGACATCAATCTGAGATCACTCTCCCTCTGCATCCAAGCACTCTGTCGTATTCACGACAGAAATCTGCCTTTGCTCAGTGCCTCCTCTCAGTGCCTCTGCCAGCACCTTCTCACACCAGCGCTTCACTCAGCGCTCCAGTGGAGTCTCTGCTCGGCCAGCCCTCCGGGCCTCGTGCCACCACTCGGCTGATGGACACCATAGCAGTACATTGAATGTGAATCAAGCTTCTACCACTCTGATCCCGGTCCTCATCCCAAACCAAGAGTTTGATTATGTCATCTTTATAATCCTATACAACCTGCCCTTGTACCAGTGGAAGCAAACCAACATCTGGAGTACTGTTGGAATTGGAATGGCTTTGCACAAATTGAGCCTTACATTGTATCTTTTCTGCATCATATACATCTTTCCAAGCTCTGAAATCCTGACAAGCTGGGGGTCATGGTCCTTGTTAGGAAGTGGTTGCCATGAATTTGTGAGGGAGAAGTAGACCTTGCGCTTGCAAACCACATAGAGACGTCGCAAGGACTCCAAGCAAGGACGTGATCCTCTTCACCTCAAGTATATAATAAAGAAAAAATTAGGTTCATACTTTTAGTTACCACGAAAGCATAACAAACCCATCTTTAGCTGTGTGGCACGCTAAAGCAAGAGTTAAGACCCAACTATTCTGGGCACTTAGATATGTGTATGCACGAACATCTTTATAGGAGACTGTTTTCAACTTGAAGGATGAGAACACCCCCTATACTGTGAACCAGAAAAAAATCTCTTTCTTTGTTCACAACCTTGTGACCTTTTCCTTGAGACCACCATGCTCGTCCCATTGTCCTATGACCACCACCATATACTCTAGACCATCATATCCATGAGTTGCAAGGCCATGCTAAGGATATTTCTTTGCTCATCACCTGGTGAATAACAACAGCAGTAATTTCTGTACCTCTTGTAAAATTTCTGCTATGTTTAATTATAACTTATAAACTAATACAGAAAAGCTGATATAGTTGGACTTCTTTGGCAAATAGCCCTACATAGCCTTTAGGGCTGATCCTTTACAAACAAATTGGTTAGACTTTTGAAAGCAAATTGAAACTTTAGCTTTATAACCATCTCGTGTTTTTTAAGGTGTGAAGAGCTATAAGTCATTTTTGGTTTGCTTAAGCAAACCTATAGGGGGACTGGGATGGTAGTGAATATACCTAGAATATGCTTGGATATTCTAGGATATTCTACCATCTAACGGTTGGTATTCATTTAGATTAATCTGGTATTTATAATTTATAAACATGTTTATAATTTATAAACTTTCTTAAACCCTTTCTAGTATATTCTTTTTTATTCTATCATCTAATAGTTGATATGCAATAAGATTAATCTTGTGTTTATAAATTACAAACATGCTTATAATTATAAAATTTATTTGATCAATTAGATTAATAAGTAATAATAAAACTACCATTAAGCAAACCAAGCGTTGCTACATGCAATGCGTAGCAATTTTTTAGACTGTGCTCTCATAACACTTTTTTTTTAATTATTGAATTTTTTTTTTAGGATTCAAACGTACTAGATTACCTAAAAAAATACTCAAAGCTCTCAAAGCATAGGCAAACTTATTATTGAGCATTTAGCTGACAGCTATTTGATACAAAATTAAAAGAAGAGCATAATTATTTCATTGGTTATATGATTGACTTAGTTGTAAATTGATTTTTCTTTACTTTAAAGAAAAAGGACTTTTAGGATTGTGGTAGTAATGAAAGTATATTTCTCTGTAATTTTGAGGATTGTATTTATTAGTTATGATAA
>NW_003314342.1:738482-746685 GCF_000143415.4 Selaginella moellendorffii
TAAGGACAAAAAAGCTTTTAGTTTCCTTACACATACACCACTTTAACTATTGAATTAACTTTTGATCCTGTTAAGTATATATAGTACAGTTTTAGTATATAGTTCGCCCATATATATATGTATGTATGTATGTATGTATGTATGTATGTATATATATATGTATATATATATGTATATATATATATATATATATATGTATATATATATATATATATATATGTCTATATATATATATATATATATATGTATATATATATATATATATATGTATATATATATATATATATGTATATATATATATATATATGTATATATATATATATATATATATATATATATATATATATATAATAGTACTGTTTAGTATATAATATTTAGTCTTTTAACTAAAAAGGAAGAAAAATATACTCTAACTTCATAATGTCTATATTTGATGGTCACATAACTCAATTTTATTTTGCATTTGAATACCTTAAAAAGCCCATTTAAATGGATTTCATCATAGTTTTATTCTAGAACCTGATAAATATAGTAATCTTGAAAATTACAATAAATCACATATTCTCAAGGTCATTAGTGTATATGTAAAATTCATAACTCTAATGAATTATTAAATTTATTTCTTTAATAAATTTAAAATATTTAATTAAAATTTTAAGGTATTATTATTAAATATTTTAGAAAAATAAAAAATAACCTAATATATATAATCTATATAAGCTGGAAAGTTAAATGACCTCTTTAAAATATCAATAGTAGGAACTTAATAAATAAAAAATATTTTGTGTAAAATAACTTTTATAATTTTTAATAAATAGGTAAGAATTGCTGATGCAACCAGTTTAAACAGCTAAAAACCTTTAAAACAATGATGATAATCATAAAGTGGTTAGTGCATTAAGTTAAAGTATTGCAATTAATCAAAAAACTAGGTCAGAGCATCATAATATATTGAAATATACTAGAGGTAGTAAATTGTAATAAATTTAAATAAATAATATGTATTAATACTAAAAAAATCACTTATATTTAAGAAAAATAATAAAATGATTAGAATGATATTTTAGAAGAATATTTAATTTTTTTTATATGGGTGGCAGGATAAACCTAGAATATGGTTGGATATTCTGGGATATTTTACCATCTAATAGTTAATATTTATTTAAATTAGTCTTTTACTTATAAACATATTTATAATTTATAAACACTTCCTAGTATATTCTACTTCATTCTACCATTGAAAGTTGTAATAAAATTAGAATTAAATTTATGTAAGTAACTATCTTAATTAATAGTGTTTAAAAAATTTAATAAGATAATTATTGATTATATTATCATTAAAAATTAATAAATAAACAAGCAAGTTGCTTGTTACATGAATAGCTTAAGGTACACAAGCTTTCATTCATTTTTGGTTTGAAAGTTCTAGAGTTTTTTTAACTTTCCTACAGCAAGCTATAATACAAGCTCCAAATAAGAAACTTTTACTTGAGGATTCTTTACATCCGGATCTGGTCTGCATCATGGAAAGCCATCAATTTACTCTGGAACTTCCCTCTCGCTGGTGCTGCTCAAATCCAGGTATCCGCGTTGGAGCCATCAAGTCGGCTCTTGGTACCAAAGACTATTCAACACTAGCTCTGGCGAGTTATGGATATTGGCCAGCTTAAGTAAGCTTACTTCCATGTTAAAATCTCAATGTTTCATCTAACACAAACCTCTAGGTGTTTGGCCCGCATCCAAGAGCATAACGAGTGGACAAGGAAGAATCAAGTAGCAAATTAGTGACGGCTCCATCAGAGTCAAAAACCATTGAAGCAAAGGATTCTTTGCCCAAGGTGGGGATGAAGAGGACTAACTTAGTATATAAGATCAGGCGTTGGCATAGAGTTCTCGTCTCTCCTCCTCCTCCTGCATCACCACACTCATTGAGTTACAGATCAACCCCAAGCACAAGCCATCGAACAGTGCTGGGATCTTATGTTTTGTTGCTACAATTTGACAGGAAATTCTCAAGCATGGTGTTGTACCGTGGACTAGAAATGCTCAGAGCAAACCCCAATGCAGTGAATTTGATCAATTGAAAGCTCTTTTATCCAACACCTCGATAAGATCCACTTTGGAGAGCTAAACGAATGTTTTGTAGAAAGTTTGGGTACTGCATTATTATGCCGAAAGAGGGCATCTTGGAAATGAAAGGGATTGAAGCTTGACGCATTGTTTTGCCGCCAAATCTTGTGACCTGGAACATTCTTATCATGTCGTCTGCCATCTCTTCAACTCAGTTCAAGCCAAGAATAAAAACACTTCTGACCGAGTGCTTCTCACTCTTCCATGTCAGTGTTCCATAGCCCCATAGCACCGTTTGTGGGAACTTGGATGAATCAACTGTGAACTGGATCTGGAAACTTAGAACCTGGAACACGGATTTAAACCTGAGCTGTGGAGGAAACACCGCGACAGTCACTCCCGCCGGAGCTTCTACTGAAATGTTGTAGACCGACTTGCCAGCTCCAACGTTGGTAACTTTCCTGTTCACCACCGCTTTGGTGGAATTTGGCCCGCCAAACTGAGCGATGGGAACCGCGATGGATGGATAGTTCAACTCCACGTAGGAGTCCAGGGGTGCACAAGATAAGTTCTTTCCAGTCATGAGCTCCAGCTGATCCCTTGTGTAGTTCATCGTGCATAAAAACTTCGTGTACTCATCCGGAGATATGTCGTAGACCAGGCCAGGACTAAGAGCTGCGACTGGATCAATCTGTCCGGCTCCCATCACAAATGGTGAAGCTTCTTCCCCATTGTGGTCTTTGATTGGGCTCTTTGTGTTGTCCAGGAAGCGTGCTACAAACACCAAACAAACGATCAAAGAGGGAAAACTAGTTGTTTTTGTTCTCTTTGGTACCTGTTGTCATGAGAGCCGACTTGATGGCTGCTGGACTCCAACTCGGGTGCCTGGATTTGACAAAGGCCGCGGCAGCACTGGCGTGAGGACACCCCATGGAAGTTCCAGAGATTATGTTGAAGTCGGTGTACATTGGCTTGCCATAATAGTTGATGGGCTGCTCGGGACTCCATGCAGCCAGTATGTCCACACCAGGAGCAACGAGATCGGGCTGTAAAGATAAGACTCCCAGTTTATATTAGTAAGACTCTCCTCCAGATACCTTAAGAATGCCATCGTTGGTAATATCAGGTCCCCTCGATGAGAAATCCGCAATGATTGGGGCTGGAGTGGTTTGTATGATCGTATGTGCTGGAGAGATGGTCGCTGTAGTATTCCTTGAGAAAAGTTTAAAAGACGTCAAGAAGTCTCAAACCAAAAATGCATGAAAGCTTGTGTACCTCGAGTTCTTCAGGTAGGCATTAATCTCGTCCAAGGCGCTCCCAGTGACAGCAGCTCCAGCAAGATCAAGGAAGGACACTGCCTCTGTCGTATTTTCAATCGCCAAAATTACTCCAGAGGCACCAAGTTCTTTAAGATGTCGCTGGATGGCCCAGGATGATGCAACGCCCGGACTGTAATTGCACAAGACAATCTTTCCCTTGACCTTCTTCCCATCCAAAGAACGTCCTGCACATAGGCTTAATGCCAAGTATGTTTTAGTGATAAGCTTTCATTCAGCTGAAACAGTGTTAGTTTTATCACCTGGCCTGTCCTATTCGATCAGATCTAGAAGAAGCATCACCACCCAAAATAAGCGTTGATATATCAGCCCGCCTGGGATTCATTGCTATTCCCTGTTATATATACATGAGAAAGGAAAAATTCACGAAAAACAATCAAGTACCTGAATGGTTTTAGAGTTTCCAAGTGTGATGTCGACCGAGAACTTCCTGTCGATAGTGCTTGCTCCCACTGTCAAAATCCATGGAGCCGAGTTCTCGATGGTTTGGAAGCCTGGACCTCCATTTCCAGCAGAACATGATACAAAAATTCCCTTCTGCATTGCATGGAAAGCACCAATGGATATGGAATCCCCGTCATATCCGGTGGTACCTAAACCCAGCGATAACGAGAGAATATCTACACCGTCGTGAATTGCGTCGTCGAATGCTGCCAGAATGTTGTCACCCTCACATTCTGGCGTGCAAACCCTGTAGATCGCAAGCCTTGCGGATGGATGGCCCCCTCGAGCAACTCCTTTTCCAAGAGTTGTTAAAAAAGTGGCGTCTTTTACCAGGCTTCCAGCGATGGTGGAGGCCGTGTGAGTTCCATGCCCCTCTTCGTCCCGAGCGTTTTGATAACGGCTCCCCACGTCCGAGTGTCCATAAGATCGAGCTCCTACAATTTTCCTGAAAGAAATCACAATGCTTGAGAGATGAACCCAAGAGTGATCTTACTTGTTGCAGTGGATCGTGTGTGAATGATTGGTGATTTTGGAATTGTCACATACTCCTTTCCATCTCTTTGGCACCGGTCCCATCCCAGCGTCGTCGAAGCTCTTGGACTCCGGCCAAACACCTGGAAGTGGATAATTAACTCGGAAGTAAGCTTTTTCCATGATTACCAGTATCCAGGACTCCCACAATGACATCCGATCCGGAGCTAGAGTTGAGTTGAATGTGCGGACCACCAGAAAAGCTGTCGAGAAAATCCCAGGAGCGTGTTGTGTGGAGACTGAGTTTTTTGGAACGGAAAACCTTAACCACGCCAGGAAGCTCTGATAAACCACACGTCAAAACTCGTGACGAAAGCTTCAAAGAGAGGCATACTTGCAATGGAGTCGGCTTCGGCTGCAGTCAAGAAGGCGGAGAAGCCATTGAAACCGTGCTTGTAGCTGTGAACCAGAGACGATTCCTTGCTAAACATCAAACACAGTGAGGAGAAAAGAAAAATTGTTGCAAGAGGATTGTTTCGTACCTCCCCTTGACAGAGGCAAGAATTTGGTGATGAGACGATGTCACAGCCTCCGGTTTAGAGCTCCCAGTGTGCCCCAAGTAGACAATGTATTTGCTAACAGGCTGCCAAAAACACCCAACTTCTTAGAAATCTATCAAGCCGGAGAAAGGAAAAGATCACCTCGTTGGTTGCGGCAGCAGCAAGAACAGCAAGAGCAGCAAGCGAGAAAAAGACTCGCTCCATCCCAAGCATCGCTCCAGGAAAATCTTCTCCCCATGCGGCTCCATTTTAAAGGCTAAAGCGCGGGCGGAAGGTCCAACCACGGGCAAAGGCCACTCCGCCAGCCGATCAATAAGTCTCGTCCATTTCTATCGGATCACGCATCATATCACCAAAATCCAAAGAAAGAACCTCGCACGCATCATTCCCGCCAAATGCAGGCAACTTAAAACACTAAACCCCAGCTAGGGCTTTGTTTTACCGCATTAAAACAAAGACTAGACTTACAAGGAGTGTTAAATCACTCGCTCTCTCTCTCGTGTCTAGCTAGCTTCTATGACGCCTTTGCTGTGAAGGGGCCGCAACGCTAGCCTTCTTATAATGCAAAGTTTTTTGATGAGCAGCTTGATTAGGATGTACCCACTGTCCATAAGAAGAATTAGCAGCTGCGGTTCCACCACCACCACCACCACCACCACCACCGCCACTACCAGCGACACTACTAGCAGAAGGCGGTGGCGGAGGCCCTGGCGGTAGAGGTGGCCGCAAGACTGGAAATCCTCCGCCTGGATTCGACGAGCTATCCTCGACGATGGCTTACAAGAGCAGGGATTACAAGCTTCTTTGCGAGTGGAAGCCGAGTCTCTCTAGCAGTGAAAGCGGATCTTGTGATTGATCCACGAAAATCCAGCAAAGATCTGAGCGATGCTCGCAAGATCCACGCTTTGATCGAAGGAACCCATTACAAGAACAACATCTACATTGCGAATCTACATTGCGAAAGTTTTCCTAGCAACACTTTGAAATCAAGATAATCTTGCAAAAGCTAGAAGAGTGTTTGATCTGATGCCCCAGAGAGACAGCGTTCCTTGGAATGTTATGATCACTGCATATGCCCAACGAGGGCATGTAAACGAAGCAAAGTGCTTTTTTGACAGTGTAGAAGTTCCAAACGTTATCACGTGGAATTGCACGATCGGAGCGTATGGGCAAAATGGACACTTAGACGATGCTTTGGCATTGTTTAGACGCTGTTTACAGCCAAACATAGTGACCTGGAACGTTCTTATCGTGTCGTTTGCCCAGAATCTACATTGTGCTGAGTCCATTCATCTCTTTGACGTCTTGAATCTGGAAGGATTCAAGCCAGACGAGCTGAGTTTCATGGGCCTTTTGATTGCTTGCTGCCACCTTGGGCTGGTAATTGCTGCTAGAGATACCTTGGCTTCAATGGTTTTTGACTACGATATAAGCCCTGAGCGAGATCACTACTGCTGCTTGATCGGTGTTCTTGCGGGAGCTGGGCTCTTGGATGATGCTGAGGATCTCATCAACACAATGCCATTTGTTCCAGATGTTTCCAACTGGGGATGCTTCGTGAGTGCCTGTAAGATCCACTCTGTTGGAGTGGATAGGAGTGTTGGTGCTGCTTGCAATGCCATCGCGATGGATCCTAAAAACTCAGCGCCATACGACAATTTTTACTGATGAGTGGTTAAACTAGCATTTTGGTATATTTAAATTTTTTGTGAAGCTTTTTTCAATCTAACTCTCTCGAAAGTTGTCATACCAGAATATTTTACTGCTCCTGTAGTGTTGGAGCTCTGTTTCAAGGAATTCTTTACCTGCTCCAAATACTTCAAAACCACTTCTAAAACGAGCTCTTTTAAAGTTAATTAAATCATTAATCATTAATAATTAATTAATTGTGTTTAGGGTTTAAGGTCTATTCACACAACATCAAGGTGGAGAAGAAATGAGGTGTTATTTGATTGCCCAAATAGATTCTATATGATTTTGATATTGTGTATTCTAATAATAGAATTTCAAGTTGGGGGAGGGAGCTGCAGCAAATGGATATTGCTAGTCCACACAACAATGAAGGCAAGATCCAGAACAACATTGTTGTATCGCCCCCTAGTGCAAACTAAACCAGTTAGGAAGCGATAGTGGTGGATAGTGTGGTAGTACCAGTTGCTGTCGTCCAAGTCATAAACCATCTTCCTTGTGCAGCTGATTCATGCAGAAGTAGCATGCACCTGTGGAGATGAAGAACCTATCGCCACCCAGCTGTTGAACACTATGGCAGTACATTGGATGATCAAGCTCCTACCACTCTGATCCTGGTCCTTGTCCCAAACCAAGAGTTTGATTATGTCATCTTTATAATCCTATACAACCTGCCCTTGTACCAGTGGAAGCAAACCAACATCTGGAGTACTGTTGGAATTGGAATGGCTTTGCACAAATTGAGCCTTACATTGTATCTTTTCTGCATCATATACATCTTTCCAAGCTCTGAAATCGTGACAAGCTGGGGGTCATGGTCCTTGTTAGGAAGTGGTTGCCATGAATTTGTGAGGGAGAAGTAGACCTTGTGCTTGCAAACCACATATAGAGCTAATCCATAATAAGTTCCATTGAGTGGGAGGATCCTTGAGCTAAAATAAGACGTGAGACAAGTGATCCATATGGCTTGTTCCCCGTCGCAAAGACTCCAAGCAAGGACGTGATCCTCTTCACCTCAAGTATATAATAAAGAAAAAATTAGGTTCATACTTTTAGTTACCACGAAAGCATGACAAACCCATCTTTAGCTGTGTGGCATGCTAAAGCAAGAGTTAAGACCCAACTATTCTGGGCACTTAAATACCTGTGTATGCACGAACATCTCTATAGGAGACTGTTTTCAACTTGAAGGATGAGAACACCCCCTATACTGTGAACCAGAAAAAAATCTCTTTCTTTGTTCACAACCTTGTGACCTTTTCCTTGAGACCACCATGCTCGTCCCATTGTCCTATGAGCACTACCATATACTCTAGACCATCATATCCATGAGTTGCAAGGCCATGCCAAGGATATTTCTTTGCTCATCACCTAGTGAATAACAACAGCTACATAGCCTTTAGAGCTAATCCTTTACAAACAAATTGGTTAGACTTTTGAAAGAAAATTGAAACTTTAGCTTTATAACCATCTTGTGTTATTTGAGATATAAGTCATTTTTAGACTGTGCTTTCATAACACATTTTTTTTAATTATTGAATTTTTTTTTAGGATTCAAACGTACTAGATTACCTAACAAATACTCAAAGCTCTCAAAGCATAGGCAAACTTATTATTGAGCATTTAGCTGAC
>NW_003314342.1:747086-867431 GCF_000143415.4 Selaginella moellendorffii
TATATATGTATATATATATATATATAAATAGTACTGTTTAGTAAACAATATTTAGTCTTTTAATTAAAAAGGAAGAAAAATATACTCTAACTTTATAATGTCTATATTTGATGGTCACATAACTCAATTTTATTTTTCATTTGAATACCTTAAAAAGCCCATATAAATGAATTTCATCATAGTTTTATTCTAGAACCGGATATATATAGTAATCTTGAAAATTACAATAAATCACATATTTTCAAGGTCATTAGTGTATATGTAAAATTCATAACTCTAATGAATTATTAAATTTTGTGAGTGCATGGAATATGGAAAGGGAATACAGAAATGTGCATATCAATTAGCCCAAAAACCCTAGCTTATATACAGGAGCGAGTGGTTCGGATTGAAACCAATCCAACGGCTACCAAAATCCTACTATGCTAATATTAGTATACGGCATCATAGCCGTACACTTGGCCCTCACATCATCCCCTCCTCTCGGAATAATGGAAGGCCGTCAGGGTTCTCTTGTAGATAGGCCGGGATCTGGAGGAACGTCAGGAGGAGGCATCGGCAGATCTGTAGACGGTATTAACTGCTTCTGATCCCTTTGTATGAAGCGTTTTAACCGCTGTACTGCACAATCTCCGGAGGATCGGCCTGCTGAACGTCATGCCGAACCTCATAAACTTGTTCCAACTTGCCGCAACACCCGATATGGTCCTTTCCACTGCGCAAGAAGCCCCTTAGATAAACCACGTACCGTAAGATGGGGAAAACGGACTAACACCAAATCATCCACTTTGTACTCCGCAGGTGGATGATGATGGGAATTGTAGCGCCGTTGTTGTCCCACCTGTATGCGGCCTAAGTGTTCAGCAGACTCTGCTCGGACAAGTGGAAGAATGCTTGTCAAATATTGATCCCATGACCTAGCATCAGAAGCTCGTGGCAATCGCGAAGGTAAACCCAGCTCTATTGGTAATATTGGATCATGACCATATAGAAGTTTATATGGTGAAGCACCAACAGAACTCTGCACCCCTGTGACATAGGCATACCGAAGAGACGGCAAATAACCATCCCAATCCGAATGCTGAAAGTTCATATACTTCGCAATCATCCCTTTGAATGTCCGAACGAGCCGTTCCACCAGACTGTCTGATTGTGGATGATAAGCACTCGTAAAAGTGTGGCGTATCCCCAACCGAGATGTCAAAACATGAAATACCTCAGCCATAAATGCAGGACCATTATCCGAAAGAATCCGCTCTGGACAAGAATGCTGGAACACCACTCGATTGAGGAGGAAGTATCCAACAGCAATTGCAGAGGCACTAGCAAGAGCACCAACTTCCACCCAACGAGTCAAGTAGTCAGAAGCAATAATAACATACTCATTGCCAGCAGTCGATCATGGAAAAGGTCCCATAAGATCAAATGCTACCAACTCAAACGGACGGGAAACTGCAATTGACTCCAACCGTCCTTCCACAGCACAAGGGGGAGTATTACGAACTTGGCACCAAATGCAGCTATGCACATACCGGATAATATCACGTCGCATCTCTGGCCAATAGAAAGACCTGCGCAGTTTCTCGGTGATACGACGGTGTCCCATATGCCCACCTAGAACAGGAGAATCATGGTAGACATGGAGAAACCGCGGAATAAACACTGAAGGCACCACCAGCCATAAATGATCATCAGGATCTGTCCCCACAAAATAAAGAAGGCCATCTTCAAGGCGATATTGAGAATGTAAATGCCGGAAAGGCAAGTCATCAGCAAGTGATGCAGGATTCTCAAACCCATCTCGAAGCCTTTGAATCCACGGCTCAATTTTTTGAGCCTCACAAACCTCATCAAGAGAAGGTAGATCTTGCTCTGCGCCCTGTGGACACTGAACGTCAAGGACAGCAACCGCTGACGGCATAGAATCCTCATCTAGAAAATCCACAGATGTTGGAACAACAGGTTCATCAGAAACATGAGAAGTGAGTGGAGAAGGAAGAGGAGCTCGAGAAAAGGCATCAGCATCAGCCATAGAACTCCCTGGGCGATGAACAACATCGAAATCATATATCTGAAGCTTCAAAGCCCATCGAGCCGTACGACCAACCAGGTTCTTCCACTTCAATAATGAAGTAACAGCAGCATGGTCACCTTCAAGTAACGTCCGAGAACCATGTAGATATGCATGAAGTTTCTCGAAACCCCAGACTGCTGCTAAACACTCCTTCTCTGTCGTAGAGTAGTTCATCTCTGCTGGTTGTAATGTACGGCTTATGTATGCAATGGGATGGCACTGACCAGGCACACTCAAGCTCTCTTGCATCAACACACCTCCAAGACCAATGTTAGAAGCATTCACGCGCAAAATAAAAGGTCGAGTGTAGTCAGGATATGCCAAAACCGGAGGAGTCGTCAATAGCTCTTTGAGATTCACGAACGCCTGCTCACAATCCGGAGACCAGATGAAAGATGACGTTGATGACTTCAACAATGCTCGCAATGGTGTAGTGCGATCGGAAAGATGATCCACAAAACGATTGAGATACTGCACGTTACCCAAAAAACGCTGCACATCATTCACACACTTCGAAGTAGGGAACTTTAGAACAGCCACAAGTTTGTCAGGATCAACTTGCAAACCCTCACGAGAAATACGGTACCCAAGATAAGTTGTGTCCTTGGACCCAAACACGCACTTTGACCGCTTCAATTTTAAACCAACGTCGCGTAGCCGATCCAACACTTTACAAACATCACAAACGTGCTCCTCCCACGTCCCCTCCGAGTGGATCAAGACATCATCAATGAAGTCAGCCGTCACCTCCGGCATATCGCAAAGAACCTCGTCCATCATCCGCTGAAAAGTTACTGGAGCATTGTTCAAACCAAACGGCATCACCAAGAACTCATACAAACCAAATGGTGTACGAAAAGCAGTCTTAGGAATATCTTCTTCGGCCATCGGTACTTGCCAATACCCAGAAGCAAGATCTAGCTTGGTGAACCAACGACTTCGCCCCAGACGATCCAAGAGATCAGCAGTGTGAGGAAGAGGGTACACGTCCGGGATCGTCACTTCATTTAACGGACGATAGTCGATACAGAAATGAATACTCCCATCAGGCTTCGTCACAAGATGAGGTTCACATGCCCAAGGACTCCGCGACTTTCAAATAACACCCTTCTCCAACATCTCCTTGACGTTTGCATGTAAAATCTTGATCTCCTTGGGTGACCGACAACGAACAGGAACCTTGATTGGACAAGCATCCCCGGTTGGAATGGGATGACGTGTGGCAATCTTGGCCCCAGATGATAGGTCAAATTCAAAGAGATCAGAATACTCCTTCATGAGCTGGTCAACAGCTGCAACACAAAAATCATCGGAGGGATCGGAAAAGGGAAGAGCAGAACAAGATGGAAACACAAGAGGAAATAGTGGGGGAACAAAAGTAATGGAAGCAGAGGTAAAAGTAGAGGGACGAAGAGGTACGGAAGTGAGAGGAATGAATGAAACATAAGGAAGTATGAGACAAAGGGGAGAAGCCTCAAAGTCACACTTGGCATGATTGTGCTGCAACCAATCCATACCAAGAATGAGGTCAAAAGCTTGACTCAGCACCACCCGCAACGACTGCAACTCAAGCTCGAGATCGCCCACGCGCACAACCAGGTCCGCCTCATCTCGTGCACATGCATGTGTACGGCCGTTGTCATAAAGAATGAAAACTGGATCCACCGCACGACGCAAGTGCAGACAACAACGTGTGGCAACAGGTCGAGCAATAGAAGATAAACTCGAACCTGTATCAACCAACACGGAGAGAAGAATAGGAGACCTCTTGTTAAAAAAACGAGCTTGGAAAGTAAACACTGGATGAACCGGTGCCGAGTGAACCCCTTGATGATACTCCCGAAAGAAAGATGGAGGGGTCACTAACTTATTCGCACAAGGTCCCTCCATTACTCATGCGACTCCTTGTTTCCCGAATGCACCTCGGTATCCAAACTTTCCACCGCAGCAGCACCAACGGGACGTTGCTGATGCCAAGGTCTCCACCTAGGAAATGGAGGTCGCCAATCCGGAAAGCACCGACAATGCCGATAAGTATGACCAACTTCATCACACGCCCAGCAACGAACATCACGGCTACGACCACGTCCTCGCCCTTGTCCTTGGACTCGAGTAGCAGCAACATCAACCTCCATGGGAACAGGACCATCACTCATAGGAAGTGGAGCTGAAGGACGTGTAGCAAGAAGTGGAAGAGGCGACGTCTCATAACGTTGTGCCAAGCGAAGAGCATCGTCAAGAGTGGCAGGAGCAAGTGCATGCACAAGTCCGACAAGATCTTGACGAAGTGCTGGCCACAACATTCCTAGCTTGATCCGCTCCGACATATTTAGCTCCGCACGAAGCAAAAGACTTCGGAAACAAACACAAAATTGCATCACCGACTCAGATGGCCCTTGTTGAAGACGATGCAATTGTTGGAAGGCATCATCACAATCGTCGGCATGTCCGAAGGCACGTTTGAAGACGTCCGGAAGAACACTCCAATCGCCACGAGTGACTGCGCTCAATCCATTGTACCACTGCAGTGCCGTCCCTTGGAGACATGTGGGGAACTCACGCAAACGTCGAGCATCATCCCAAGAATGATATGTGGCAATCACCATGAAGTGATCGAACCAATGGTACACATCATCCCCAGGATTCCCACGAAAGAACTCCGGCCGAATGCGAGGATTGGCACCAAGAGCAGGAGGAGTTGTACCATGTGCTGTGAACGCCACCATCAACTGAGTTTGGTTGTTCAATTGCAAGCGCATAACATCAAGCAATTGAACCAACTGCTACTCTAGAGTCAAAGGAGGAGATTGCGGATCGGCCATGAAGATGAATGAAAAAGAAAGAGCAAAAGAAGAGAAATGACAAAAAGCTGGAAAGGAATGGTAGATCTAGACAATGCAAAAAGCTAGATCTAAACCAAAATCCTGAAAGGAAAGAACAAAAGAAAGGAAATGGAAAAAACTAGATTTAGACAATGCAAAAGCTAAATTTAAATCAAAATCCCAAATCCAAACACTCCCCAGAGACAATCAAAGGTGCCTCTCCACTCCACCAATGTGAGTGCATGGAATATGGAAAGGGAATACAAAAATGTGCATATCAATTAGCCCAAAAACATTATTTTATATACAGGAGCGACTGGTTCGGATTGAAACCAATTCGACGGCTACTAAAATCCCATTACGCTAATATTAGTATACGGCATCATAGCCGTACACTTGGCCCTGACAATTTTTTTCTTTTATAAATTTAAAATATTTAATTAAAATATTAAGGTATTATTATTATATATTTTACAAAAATAGAAAAATAACCTCAAAGATATGATATAAGTATAATATATATAATCTATATAAGCTGGAAAGTTAAATGAGCTCTTTAAAATATCACTAGTAGGAACTTAATAAATAAAAAATATTTATGTAAAATAACTTTTATAATTTTTAATAAATAGGTATGAATTGCTTATGCAACCAGTTTAAACAGCTAAAAACCTTTAAAACAATGATGATAATCATAAAGTGGTTAGTACACTAAGTTAAAGTATTGCAATTAATTAAACACTAGGTTAGAGCATCATAATATGTTGAGATATACTAGAGGCAGTAAATTGTAGTAAATTTAAATAAAGATACTTCCCACTTTTGATTTCTTATAAAGTTAAAGTTTTAAAAGAAAATTAAAAAAACATTATATGAAGTTTACATAAAAATTAGCATATGTATTAATACTAAAAAAATCACTTATATTTAAGAAAAATAATAAAAGTATTAGAATGAGATTTTAGAAAAATATTTAATTTTTTTAATTTTATATGGGTTGTAAGATAAACCTAGAATATGGTTGGATATTCTGGGATATTTTACCATCTAATAGTTAATATTTATTTAAATTAATCTTTTACTTATAAACATATTTATAATTTATAAACACTTCCTAGTATATTCTACTTTATTCTACCATTGAAAGTTGTAATAAAATTAGAATGAAATTTATGTAAGTAACTATCTTAATTAATAGTGTTTAAATTTATAAATAAGTTAATTATTGATTATATTATCATTAAAAATTAATAAATAAACAAGCAAGTTGCTTGTATGTAAATCTACTTGTACCTGAATAGCTTAAGGTACACAAGCTTTCATTCATTTTTGGTTTGAAAGTTCTAGAGGTTTTGTAACTTTCCTACAGCAAGCTATAATACAAGCTCCAAATAAGAAACTTTTACTTGAGGATTCTTTACATCCGGATCTGGTCTGCATCATGGAAAGCCATCAATTTACTCTGGAACTTCCCTCACACCTGTGCTGCTCAAATCCAGGCATCTGAGTTGGAGCCATCAAGTCGGCTCTTGGTACCAAAGACTATTCAACACTAGCTCTGGGGAGTTATGGATATTGCCACGCTTAAGTAAGCTTACTTCCATGTTAAAATCTCAATGTTTCATCTACACAAACCCCTAGGTGTTTGGCCCGCATCCAAGAGCATAACGAGCGGACAAAGGAAGAATCAAGTAGCAAATTAGTGACGGCTCCATCATAGTGAAAAGCCATTGAAGCAAAGGATTCTTTGCCCAAGGTGGGGATGAAGAGGACTAACTTAGTATATAAGATCAGGCGTTGGCATAGAGTTCTCGTCTCTCTCATTGAGTTACAGATCAACCCCAAGCACAAGCCATCGAACAGTGCTGGGATCTTATGTTTTGTTGCTACAATTTGACAGGAAATTCTCAAGCATGGTGTTGTACCGTGGACTAGAAATGCTCAGAGCAAACCCCAATGCAGTGAATTTGATCAATCGAAAGCTCTTTTATCCAACACCTCGATAAGATCCACTTTGGGGAGCTAAACGAATGTTTTGTAGAAAGTTTGGGTACTGCATTATTATGCCGAAAGAGGGCATCTTGGAAATGAAAGGGATTGAAGCTTGACGCATTGTTTTGCCGCCAAATCTTGTGACCTGGAACATTCTTATCATGTCGTCTGCCATCTCTTCAACTCAGTTCAAGCCAAGAATAAAAACACTTCTGACCGAGTGCTTCTCACTCTTCCATGTCAGTGTTCCATAGCCCCATAGCACCGTTTGTGGGAACTTGGATGAATCAACTGTGAACTGGATCTGGAAACTTAGAACCTGGAACACGGATTTAAACCTGAGCTGTGGAGGAAACACCGCGACAGTCACTCCCGCCGGAGCTTCTACTGAAATGTTGTAGACCGACTTGCCAGCTCCAACGTTGGTAACTTTCCTGTTCACCACCGCTTTGGTGGAATTTGGCCCGCCAAACTGAGCGATGGGAACCGCGATGGATGGATAGTTCAACTCCACGTAGGAGTCCAGGGGTGCACAAGATAAGTTCTTTCCAGTCATGAGCTCCAGCTGATCCCTTGTGTAGTTCATCGTGCATAAAAACTTCGTGTACTCATCCGGAGATATGTCGTAGACCAGGCCAGGACTAAGAGCTGCGACTGGATCAATCTGTCCGGCTCCCATCACAAATGGTGAAGCTTCTTCCCCATTGTGGTCTTTGATTGGGCTCTTTGTGTTGTCCAGGAAGCGTGCTACAAACACCAAACAAACGATCAAAGAGGGAAAACTAGTTGTTTTTGTTCTCTTTGGTACCTGTTGTCATGAGAGCCGACTTGATGGCTGCTGGACTCCAACTCGGGTGCCTGGATTTGACAAAGGCCGCGGCAGCACTGGCGTGAGGACACCCCATGGAAGTTCCAGAGATTATGTTGAAGTCGGTGTACATTGGCTTGCCATAATAGTTGATGGGCTGCTCGGGACTCCATGCAGCCAGTATGTCCACACCAGGAGCAACGAGATCGGGCTGTAAAGATAGAGTCCTAGTTTATATTAGTAAGACTCTCCTCCAGATACCTTAAGAATGCCATCGTTGGTAATATCAGGTCCCCTCGATGAGAAATCCGCAATGATTGGGGCTGGAGTGGTTTGTATGATCGTATGTGCTGGAGAGATGGTCGCTGTAGTATTCCTTGAGAAAAGTTTAAAAGACGTCAAGAAGTCTCAAACCAAAAATGCATGAAAGCTTGTGTACCTCGAGTTCTTCAGGTAGGCATTAATCTCGTCCAAGGCGCTCCCAGTGACAGCAGCTCCAGCAAGATCAAGGAAGGACACTGCCTCTGTCGTATTTTCAATCGCCAAAATTACTCCAGAGGCACCAAGTTCTTTAAGATGTCGCTGGATGGCCCAGGATGATGCAACGCCCGGACTGTAATTGCACAAGACAATCTTTCCCTTGACCTTCTTCCCATCCAAAGAACGTCCTGCACATAGGCTTAATGCCAAGTATGTTTTAGTGATAAGCTTTCATTCAGCTGAAACAGTGTTAGTTTTATCACCTGGCCTGTCCTATTCGATCAGATCTAGAAGAAGCATCACCACCCAAAATAAGCGCTGATATATCAGCCCGCCTGGGATTCATTGCTATTCCCTGTTATATATACATGAGAAAGGAAAAATTCACGAAAAACAATCAAGTACCTGAATGGTTTTAGAGTTTCCAAGGTTGATGTCGACCGAGAACTTCCTGTCGATAGTGCTTGCTCCCACTGTCAAAATCCATGGAGCCGAGTTCTCGATGGTTTGGAGGCCTGGACCTCCATTTCCAGCAGAACATGATACAAAAATTCCCTTCTGCATTGCATGGAAAGCACCAATGGATATGGAATCCCCGTCATCTAAACCCAGCGATAACGAGACAATATCTACACCGTCGTGAATTGCGTCGTCGAATGCTGCGAGAACGTTGTCACCGTCACATACTGGCGTGCAAATCCTGTAGATCGCAAGCCTTGCGGATGGATGGCCCCCTCGAGCAACTCCTTTTCCAAGAGTTGTTAAAAAAGTGGCGTCTTTTACCAGGCTTCCAGCGATGGTGGAGGCCGTGTGAGTTCCATGCCCTTGTTGGTCCCGAGCGTTTTGATAACGGCTCCGCACGTCCGAGTGTCCATAAGATCGAGCTCCTACAATTTTCCTGAAACAAATCACAATGCTTGAGAGATGAACCCAAGAGTGATCTTACTTGTTGCAGTGGATCGTGTGTGAATGATTGGTGATTTTGGAATTGTCACATACTCCTTTCCATCTCTTTGGCACCGGGCCCATCCCAGCGTCGTCGAAGCTCTTGGACTCCGGCCAAACACCTGGAAGTGGATAATTAACTCGGAAGTAAGCTTTTTCCATGATTACCAGTATCCAGGACTCCCACAATGACATCCGATCCGGAGCTAGAGTTGATTTGAATGTGCGGACCACCAGAAAAGCTGTCGAGAAAATCCCAGGAGCGTGTTGTGTGGAGACTGAGTTTTTTGGAACGGAAAACCTTAACCACGCCAGGAAGCTCTGATAAACCACACGTCAAAACTCGTGACGAAAGCTTCAAAGAGAGGCATACTTGCAATGGAGTCGGCTTCGGCTTCAGTCAAGAAGGCGGAGAAGCCATTGAAACCGTGCTTGTAGCTGTGAACCAGCGACGATTCCTTGCTAAACATCAAACACAGTGAGGAGAGAAGAAAAATTGTTGCAAGAGGATTGTTTCGTACCTCCCCTTGACAGAGGCAAGAATTTGGTGATGAGACGATGTCACAGCCTCCGGTTTAGAGCTCCCAGTGTGCCCCAAGTAGACAATGTATTTGCTAACAGGCTGCCAAAAACACCCAACTTCTTAGAAATCTATCAAGCCGGAGAAAGGAAAAGATCACCTCGTTGGTTGCGGCAGCAGCAAGAACAGCAAGAGCAGCAAGCGAGAAAAAGACTCGCTCCATCCCAAGCATCGCTCCAGGGAAATCTTCTCCCCATGCGGCTCCATTTTAAAGGCTAAAGCGCGGGCGGAAGCTCCAACCACGGGCAAAGGCCACTCCGCCAGCCGATCAATAAGTCTCGTCCATTTCTATCGGATCACGCATCATATCACCAAAATCCAAAGAAAGAACCTCGCACGCATCATTCCCGCCAAATGCAGGCAACTTAAAACACTAAACCCCAGCTAGGGCTTTGTTTTACCGCATTAAAACAAAGACTAGACTTACAAGGAGTGTTAAATCACTCGCTCTCTCTCTCGTGTCTAGCTAGCTTCTATGACGCCTTTGCTGTGAAGGGGCCGCAACGCTAGCCTTCTTATAATGCAACGTTTTTTGATGAGCAGCTTGATTAGGATGTACCCACTGTCCATAAGAAGAATTAGCAGCTGCGGTTCCACCACCACCACCACCACCACCACCACCGCCACTACCAGCGACACTACTAGCAGAAGGCGGTGGCGGAGGCCCTGGCGGTAGAGGTGGCCGCAAGACTGGAAATCCTCCGCCTGGATTCGACGAGCTATCCTCGACGATGGCTTACAAGAGCAGGGATTAAGCTTCTTTGCGAGTGGAAGCCGAGTCTCTCTAGCAGTGAAAGCGGATCTTGTGATTGATCCACGAAAATCCAGCAAAGAGAAAAGGTCGAGAACTTACACGATGGCAAATGGTGGAGAGAAATCCCAGTGGAAGCCAACGCCTCCTGTGTGCTGCATGAAAGCTGCCATGTATCGCCATCGATCGAGGAGACTGGACCCTTGAATCCTCTGGTTCACCCAGCGATGCCCACATTCCATCCCATCCACTGTCATCCTCGATCAGGGCTGGATCCTGCAAGCCCTGGCGCGGTGGTGCGCCAGAGATCCCCGAGACATTGATAGCATAGCTTAAACCCTGGATGGAAGCTTTACATGGTTGCCAAGAACATCTTTCGCCGGGATGATCACTTGGAATCATACGCTTGTCTCGTCAGGTGCTGTGGTAACGCGAAAGATCTGAGCGATGCTCGCAAGATCCACGCTTTGATCGAAGGAACCCATTACAAGAACAACGTCTACATTGCGAATCTCCTCGTCCAAATGTATGGCAAATGCGGGAGCTCTGGCGATGCACGCAGCGTGTTTGATTCCATTCTCACCGCCAACTCCTTTTCGTGGACAATCCTGCTCCAAGCCCACATTCACAACCAGCAGCTCCACGAGGCCAAGCGCGTTTTCGATTCCATGCCCGGGAAGAATGTAGTGACTTGGAATGCGCTTCTTTCGGCAAATGCCAACAGCGGGCAAGTTCATGAAGCGAGGCTTGTTTTCGATCGAATTCCAGAGTGGGACGTTTTTTCGTATGAATGCTATTGTCACTGGGTTTGCGAAAGCTGGAATGATCAGCCAGGCTAGAAACAAATTCGAAAACATGCCTGAGAGAGACTCTGTGTCGTGGAATGTGATTATTTCGGCATATGCTCAAGCTGGAGATTTTCTTGAAGCAAAGAAGCTGTTTGATAGAATGGAACGAGATCATGATTCTCACAAAAGACTGAGCAATCCAGTCCCATGGAACTCTATGATCGTTGCGCATGCTCAGTGCGGAGATCTTGATGGAGCACGAAAGTTCTTTGCGAGGATGGCGCAGAGAGATTGCGTGTCGTGGGCAACACTTATCAACTCTTTTGCGCAGCATGGCTGCACTAATCTAGCAAGAGACACATATGAGAGAATGCCACAGCACGATGTTATAGCGTGGACTGGAATGCTCCGAGCAAACTCCCAGTGCGGTGAAATCGATCAAGTACACAATTTCTTTGATTCAATGCCTCAAAGAAACCTTGTGTCGTGGACACTTTTCCTAGCAGCACTTTGAAATCAAGATAATCTTGCAAAAGATAGAAGAGTGTTTGATCTGATGCCCCAGAGAGACAGCGTTCCTTGGAATGTTATGATCACTGCATATGCCCAACGAGGGCATGTAAACGAAGCAAAGTACTTTTTTGACAGTGTAGAAGTTCCAAACGTTATCACGTGGAATTGCATGATCGGAGCGTATGGGCAAAATGGACACTTAGACGATGCTTGGGCATTGTTTAAACGCTGTTTACAGCCAAACATAGTGACCTGGAACGTTCTTATCGTGTCGTTTGCCCAGAATCTACATTGTGCTGAGTCCATTCATCTCTTTGACGTCTTGAATCTGGAAGGATTCAAGCCAGACGAGCTGAGTTTCATGGGCCTTTTGATTGCTTGCTGCCACCTTGGGCTGGTAATTGCTGCTAGAGATACCTTGGCTTCAATGGTTTTTGACTACGATATAAGCCCTGAGCGAGATCACTACTGCTGCTTGATCGGTGTTCTTGCGGGAGCTGGGCTCTTGGATGATGCTGAGGATCTCATCAACACAATGCCATTTCTTCCAGATGTTTCCAACTGGGGATGCTTCGTGAGTGCCTGTAAGATCCACTCTGTTGGAGTGGATAGGAGTGTTGGTGCTGCTTGCAATGCCATCGCGATGGATCCTAAAAACTCAGCGCCATACAACAATTTTTACTGATGAGTGGTTAAACTAGCATTTTGGTATATTTAAATTTTTTGTGAAGCTTTTTTCAATCTAACTCTCTCGAAAGTTGTTATACCAGAATATTTTACTGCTCCTGTAGTGTTGGAGCTCTGTTTCAAGGAATTCTTTACCTGCTCCAAATACTTCAAAACCACTTCTAAAACGAGCTCTTTTATAGTTAATTAAATCATTAATAATTAATTAATTATATTTAGGGTTTAAGGTCTATTCAAGAGCACAACATGGAGAAGAAATGAAGTGTTATATTGCCCAAATAGATTCTATATGATTTTGAAATTGTGTATTCGAATAGTAGAATTTCAAGTCTGCAGCAAATGGATATTGCTAGTCCACACAACAAGTGCAAACTAAACCAGTTAGGAAGCGATAGTGGTGGATAGTGTGGTAGTACCAGCTGCTGTCTTCCAAGTCATAAACCATCTTCGTTGTGCAGCTGATTCATGCAGAAGTAGCATGCACCTGTGGAGATGAAGAACCTATCACCACCCGGCTGTTGGACACTATGGCAGTACATTGGATGTGAATCAAGCTCCTACCACTCTGATCCTGGTCCTCGTCCCAAACCAAGAGTTTGATTATGTCATCTTTATAATCCTATACAACCTGCCCTTGTACCAGCGGAAGCAAACCAACATCTGGAGTACTGTTGGAATTGGAATGGCTTTGCACAAATTGAGCCTTACATTGTATCTTTTCTGCATCATATACATCTTTCCAAGCTCTGAAATCGTGACAAGCTGGGGGTCATGGTCCTTGTTAGGAAGTGGTTGCCATGAATTTGTGAGGGAGAAGTAGACCTTGTGCTTGCAAACCACATATAGAGTTAATCCATAATAAGTTCCATTGAGTGGGAGGATCCTTGAGCTAAAATAAGACGTGAGACAAGTGATCCATATGGCTTGTTCTCCGTCGCAAAGACTCCAAGCAAGGACGTGATCCTCTTCACCTCAAGTATATAATAAAGAAAAAATTAGGTTCATACTTTTAGTTACTACGAAAGCATGACAAACCCATCTTTAGCTGTGTGGCATGCTAAAGCAAGAGTTAAGACCCAACTATTCTGGGCACTTAAATACCTGTGTATGCACGAACATCTCTATAGGAGACTGTTTTCAACTTGAAGGATGAGAACACCCCCTATACTGTGAACCAGAAAAAAATCTCTTTCTTTGTTCACAACCTTGTGACCTTTTCCTTGAGACCACCATGCTCGTCCCATTGTCCTATGAGCACTACCATATACTCTAGACCATCATATCCATGAGTTGCAAGGCCATGCCAAGGATATTTCTTTGCTCATCACCTAGTGAATAACAACAGCAGTAATTTCTGTACCTCTTGTAGAATTTCTGCTATGTTGAATTATAACTTACTTTATAAACTAATACAGAAAAGCTGATATAGATGGCAAATAGCCCTAAATAGCCTTTAGGGCTGATCCTTTACAAACGAGACTTTTGAAAGCAAATTGAAACTTTAGCTTTATAACCATCTTGTGTTATTTGAGATATAAGTCATTTTTAGACTGTGCTTTCAATGTGAGAGTCAACACTTTCTTTCTAACTATTGAATTTTTTTTTTAGAATTCAAACGTACTAGATTACCTAACAAAATACTCAAAGCTCTCAAAGCATAGGCAAACTTATTATTGAGCATTTAGCTGGCAGATATTTGATACAAAATTAAAAGAAGAGCATAATTATTTCATTGGTTATATGATTTACTTAGTTGTAAATTGATTTTTCATTACTTTAAAGAAAAAGGACTTTTAGGATTGTGGTAGTAATGAAAGTATATTTCTCTGAACAACTAATTTTGAGGATTGTATTTATTAGTTATGATAAAAATGAGAGACTAATAAGGACAAAAAAGCTTTTAGTTTCCTACACCACCTTAACTAATTAATTAACTTTTGATCCTGTTTAGTATATATAGTACAGTTTTAGTATATAGTTCGCCCATATATATATATATATATAGTACTGTTTAGTAAACAATATTTAGTCTTTTAATTAAAAAGGAAGAAAAATAAACTCTAACTTTATAATGTCTATATTTGATGGTCACATAACTCAATTTTATTTTTCATTTGAATACCTTAAAAAGCCCATATAAATGAATTTCATCATAGTTTTATTCTAGAACTGGATATATATAGTAATCTTGAAAATTACAATAAATCACATATTTTCAAGGTCATTAGTGTATATGTAAAATTCATAACTCTAGTTAATTATTAAATTTCTTTCTTTTATAAATTTAAATATTTAATTAAAATATTAAGGTATTATTATTATATATTTTACAAAAATAGAAAAATAACCTCAAAGATATGATATAAGTATAATATATATAATCTATATAAACTGGAAAGTTAAATGAGCTCTTTAAAATATCACTAGTAGGAACTTAATAAATAAAAAATATTTTATGTAAAATAACTTTTATAATTTTTAATAAATAAGTAAGAATTGCTTATGCAACCAGTTTGAACAGCTAAAAACCTTTAAAACAATGATGATAATCATAAATTGGTTAGTACACTAAGTTAAAGTATTGCAATTAATTAAAACACTAGGTTAGAGCATCATAATATGTTGAAATATACTAGAGGTAGTAAATTGTAGTAAATTTAAATAAATATACTTCCCACTTTTGATTTCTTATAAAGTTAAAGTTTTAAAAGAAAATTAAAAAATATTATATGAAGTTTACATAAAAATTAGCATATGTATTAATACTAAAAAAATCACTTATATTTAAGAAAAATAATAAAATGATTAGAATGATATTTTAGAAAAATATTTAATTTTTTAATTTTATATGTGTTGTAAGATAAACCTAGAATATGGTTGGATATTCTGGGATATTTTACCATCTAACAGTTAATATTTAATTAAATTAATCTTTTACTTATAAACATATTTATAATTTATAAACACTTCCTAGTATATTCTACTTTATTCTACCATTGAAAGTTGTAATAAAATTAGAATTAAATATATGTAAGTAACTATCTTAATTAATAGTGTTTAAATTTATAAATAAGTCAATTATTGATTATATTATCATTAAAAATTAATAAATAAAGCTTGTATGTAAATCTACTTGTACCTGAATAGCTTAAGAGGTTTTGTAACTTTCCTACAGCAAGCTATAATACAAGCTCCAAATAAGAAACTTTTACTTGAGGATTCTTTACATCCGGATCTGGTCTGCATCATGGAAAGCCATCAATTTACTCTGGAACTTCCCTCACACCTGTGCTGCTCAAATCCAGGCATCCGAGTTGGAGCCATCAAGTCGGCTCTTGGTACCAAAGATTATTCAACACTAGCTCTGGGGAGTTATGGATATTGGCACGCTTAAGTAAGCTTACTTCCATGTTAAAATCTCAATGTTTCATCTACACAAACCTCTAGGTGTTTGGCCCGCATCCAAGAGCATAACGAGCGGACAAAGGAAGAATCAAGTAGCAAATTAGTGACGGCTCCATCATAGTGAAAAGCCATTGAAGCAAAGGATTCTTTGCCCAAGGTGGGGATGAAGAGGACTAACTTAGTATATAAGATCAGGCGTTGGCATAGAGTTCTCGTCTCTCTCATTGAGTTATCAACCCCAAGCACAAGCCATCGAACAGTGCTGGGATCTTATGTTTTGTTGCTACAATTTGACAGGAAATTCTCAAGCATGGTGTTGTACCGTGGACTAGAAATGCTCAGAGCAAACCCCAGTGCAGTGAATTTGATCAATCGAAAGCTCTTTTATTCAACACCTCGATAAGATCCACTTTGAGACCAGGTGGAGTTATACGAGTGTTTTGTAGAAAGTTTAGGTACTGCGTTATTATGCCGAAAGAGGGCATCTTGGAAATGAAAGGGATTGAAACTTGACGCATTGTTTTGCCGCCAAATCTTGTGACCTGGAACATTCTTATCATGTCGTCTGCCACTTGAACTCAGTGCCAAGAATAAAAACACTTCTGACCGAGTGCTTCTCACTCTTCCATGTCAGTGTTCCAGTTTGTGGGAACTTGGATGAATCAACTGTGAATTGGATCTGGAAACTTAGAACCTGGAACACGGATTTAAACCTGAGCTGTGGAGGAAACACCGCGACAGTCACTCCCGCCGGAGCTTCTACTGAAATGTTGTAGACCGACTTGCCAGCTCCAACGTTGGTAACTTTCCTGTTCACCACCGCTTTGGTGGAATTTGGCCCGCCAAACTGAGTGATGGGAACCGCGATGGATGGATAGTTCAACTCCAAGTAGGAGTCCAGGGGTACACAAGATAAGTTCTTTCCAGTCATGAGCTCCAGCTGATCCCTTGTGTAGTTCCTCGTGCATAGAAACATCGTGTATTCATCCGGAGATATGTCGTAGACCAGGCCAGGACTAAGCGCTGCGACTGGATCAATCTGTCCGGCTCCCATCACAAATGGTGAAGCTTCTTCCCCATTGTGGTCTTTGATTGGGCTCTTTGTGTTGTCCAGGAAGCGTGCTACAAACACCAAACAAACGATCAAAGAGGGAAAACTAGTTGTTTTTGTTCTCTTTGGTACCTGTTGTCATGAGAGCCGACTTGATGGCTGCTGGACTCCAACTCGGGTGCCTGGATTTGACAAAGGCCGCGGCAGCACTGGCGTGAGGACACCCCATGGAAGTTCCAGAGATTATGTTGAAGTCGGTGTACATTGGCTTGCCATAATAGTTGATGGGCTGCTCGGGACTCCATGCAGCCAGTATGTCCACACCAGGAGCAACGAGATCGGGCTGTAAAGATAAGACTCCCAGTTTATATTAGTAAGACTCTCCTCCAGATACCTTAAGAATGCCATCGTTGGTAATATCAGGTCCCCTCGATGAGAAATCCGCAATGATTGGGGCTGAAGTGGTTTGTATGATCGTATGTGCTGGAGAGATGGTCGCTGTAGTATTCCTTGAGAAAAGTTTAAAAGACGTCAAGAAGTCTCAAACCAAAAATGCATGAAAGCTTGTGTACCTCGAGTTCTTCAGGTAGGCATTAATCTCGTCCAAGGCGCTCCCAGTGACAGCAGCTCCAGCAAGATCAAGGAAGGACACTGCCTCTGTCGTATTTTCAATCGCCAAAATTACTCCAGAGGCACCAAGTTCTTTAAGATGTCGCTGGATGGCCCAGGATGATGCAACGCCCGGACTGTAATTGCACAAGACAATCTTTCCCTTGACCTTCTTCCCATCCAAAGAACGTCCTGCACATAGGCTTAATGCCAAGTATGTTTTAGTGATAAGCTTTCATTCAGCTGAAACAGTGTTAGTTTTATCACCTGGCCTGTCCTATTCGATCAGATCTAGAAGAAGCATCACCACCCAAAATAAGCGTTGATATATCAGCCCGCCTGGGATTCATTGCTATTCCCTGTTATATATACATGAGAAAGGAAAAATTCACGAAAAACAATCAAGTACCTGAACGGTTTTAGAGTTTCCAAGTGTGATGTCGACCGAGAACTTCCTGTCGATAGTGCTTGCTCCCACTGTCAAAATCCATGGAGCCGAGTTCTCGATGGTTTGGAAGCCTGGACCTCCATTTCCAGCAGAACATGATACAAAAATTCCCTTCTGCATTGCATGTAAAGCACCAATGGATAAAGCACCAATGGGTATGGAATCCCCGTCATATCCGGTGGTATCTTCACCCAGCGATAACGAGAGAATATCTACACCGTCGTGAATTGCGTCGTCGAATGCTGCGAGAATGTTGTCACCCTCACATTCTGGCGTGCAAACCTTGTAGATCGCAAGCCTTGCGGATGGATGGCCCCCTCGAGCAACTCCTTTTCCAAGAGTTGTTAAAAAAGTGGCGTCTGTTACCAGGCTTCCAGCGATGGTGGAGGCCGTGTGAGTTCCATGCCCCTGTTCGTCCCGAGCGTTTTGATAACGGCTCCCCACGTCCGAGTGTCCATAAGATCGAGCTCCTACAATTTTCCTGAAACAAATCACAATGCTTGAGAGATGAACCCAAGAGTGATCTTACTTGTTGCAGTGGATCGTGTGTGAATGATTGGTGATTTTGGAATTGTCACATACTCCTTTCCATCTCTTTGGCACCGGTCCCATCCCAGCGTCGTCGAAGCTCTTGGACTCCGGCCAAACACCTGGAAGTGGATAATTAACTCGGAAGTAAGCTTTTTCCATGATTACCAGTATCCAGGACTCCCACAATGACATCCGATCCGGAGCTAGAGTTGAGTTGAATGTGCGGACCACCAGAAAAGCTGTCGAGAAAATCCCAAGAGCGTGTTGTGTGGAGACTGAGTTTTCTGGAACGGAAAACCTTAACCACGCCAGGAAGCTCTGATAAACCAACACATCAAAACTCGTGACGAAAGCTTCAAGGAGAGGCATACTTGCAATGGAGTCGGCTTCGGCTGCAGTCAAGAAGGCGGAGAAGCCATTGAAACCGTGCTTGTAGCTGTGAACCAGCGACGATTCCTTGCTAAACATCAAACACAGTGAGGAGAAAAGAAAAATTGTTGCAAGAGGATTGTTTCGTACCTCCCCTTGACAGAGGCAAGAATTTGGTGATGAGACGATGTCACAGCCTCCGGTTTAGAGCTCCCAGTGTGCCCCAAGTAGACAATGTATTTGCTAACAGGCTGCCAAAAACACCCAACTTCTTAGAAATCTATCAAGCCGGAGAAAGGAAAAGATCACCTCGTTGGTTGCGGCAGCAGCAAGAACAGCAAGAGCAGCAAGCGAGAAAAAGACTCGCTCCATCCCAAGCATCGCTCCAGGGAAATCGTCTCCCCATGCGGCTCCATTTTAATGGCTAAAGCGCGGGTGGAAGCTCCAACCACGGGCAAAGGCCACTCCGCCATAAGTCTCGTCCATTTCTATCGGATCACGCATCATATCACCAAAATCCAAAGAAAGAACCTCATTCCCGCCAAATAACTTAAACCACTAAACCCGAGCTAGGGCATTGTTTTACCGCATTAAAACAAAGACTAGAGTTACAAAGAGTGTTAAATCACTCGCTCTCTCTCTCGTGTCTAGCTAGCTTCTATGACGCCTTTGCTGTGAAGGGGCCGCAACGCTAGCCTTCTTATAATGCAAAGTTTTTTGATGAGCAGCTTGATTAGGATGTACCCACTGTCCATAAGAAGAATTAGCAGCTGCGGTTCCACCACCACCACCACCACCACCACCACCACCACCGCCACTACCAGCGGCACTACTAGCAGAAGGCGGTGGCGGAGGCCCTGGCGGTAGAGGTGGCCGCAAGACTGGAAATCCTCCGCCTGGATTCGACGAGCTATCCTGCTGCTGCTGGTGATGACTCCCAAGAACTTGGAGAGCTTGTTGCTGCTGCTGGAGATTTCCTCCACCTGCTGTTGGTCTTGGCCACTGCATTCCCAGCCCCTCGGACGTCGTCGTGTAAGCCTCGGCCGGCGGCTGGAGAAATCCCCCCTGAGAGCTCTGATGAAGATGGTGGTGACGAAACGAGGACTCCCCGCCGCCTTGGAGCTGATGGAACGCCTCCAAACCTCCGCCACCACCACCACCACCACCACCTGGCATTGGAATGTATCCCTCGTACTCAAACTCTGGAAGATCGTTGCCATCTTTGCACTGCTGTTGCTGCTGCTGCTGCTGCTGCTGCCAGAAACCCGGTGGCCCCCCATCGTAACCCGGTAACGTCGAACCTGGTAGCACCGCGGTGAGAGCCTGGAGGAGACTGGGATGGAAGCCCGGCGGGAGAAGACCCTCTAGAAACGGAGGAGGAGGAAGGGCCGACTCGGCGATGGTAGCAGCGGGAGTTGGGCTACAAAGGCTCGATTGCTGGTGCCATTCATTTACAGAATGCTGCTTTACAACACTTTGCGATTGAGATGGAGAGACGCTCTTCACCCGGGATGGACTGGGATGCTTAGCAGAGGCGAGAGAGGGGGGAGGAGGAGCAGCGATGGTGGCGGTGGCGGTGGAGGGAGCGGCGGTGGAAGAACTGGACTTGCCTCGGGAGTGCTTACTGCTGGGAGCTCTGGACGAGCCTCTCTTACTCTTTTCGGCGGACGACGGCTTTCTACTCTCGCTCTTGTCGGAGGGATTCTTCCGCCAGACGACGCAGCCCACTAGCACCTCGCTCTTGTCCTTGGGGAGATCGGCGCTGGGTTTTAACCGACCGTTTTCAGTTAAGAATTTCCAGGTTGCCTTTCCAGGGGGGAAGAGATAGAGCTCGTAGCCCGTCCCAGGCTCCACATAGCCCACACGCTCTCCTTTCTCATATTGATCGGCAACCTGTGACAAAACAAAGAGAGCTCCTAAGTGAAGTTCCTTACACACGCAAAAGACACGGGAACTTCTTCGTACCTCTTTGAGAAGCGAAAGCGAAGACGTAGCCATGTCACTCGAGTAAAAAGACATCACCTACGTAACAAAACGCACGCAAGAACAAACATTAAGAAGCTTGACCAACCAACGTAAAGATCTTTCTTTGCAAACATACCGTGACCGCTCTGGATTTCGAGTTACATAGATCCTTGAGAAACTTAGCAAGAGGTCCCAGCTTTACTCTTCCTTTCACTTCAAGCTGCTTCGGCCACGCATCTAACTTCACGTCGTGACGTCCACTGCCAAATCCGAAGGAAACAACACCGTCAATAACCTCGTTGGTGATTGAGATCAAACAAGTCCTAAAAAAGAAAAAAGAACTTCCAGATTCCTCCACGAAGCGTTAGCGACACGAATGCAGAAAAGAAAAGAGAAAACAAACCCGAGTCTCGAGTCTAACCTTCTAAACATCCCGTGCACCGCTGTCGAGCGAGTCCCAGTGAGTTGCAAGCTCCCCTCCCAAAGCTGTAAGTTAAGTGGCTTCTCTTCCCCGTTCATCGGCGATTGCTTTCTCGATGGCGAGCTGCTTTTGTCATTTTGCTTGCGCTCGTTGTCACCTAGCTTCCTTTTCAAACTATTCCCTGCTGTCGTCGTAGCACTGCCACTAGCCTTTTCGTCCGCCTTGGAGCCATCTATCGCTTCCGTAACTTCTTCTCCCTCTTTCTTTACGTCCACGGCCTTTGTGTCTCCTCCAGTAGTACACCCCAAGGACTTCAAAAACCCATCCATAGACATAATTTCGGGCAACCCCTTGAAATCAGACACATCGAGTAGTGGAGGATCACTGCTAGCTTCAAAACTCTCGCCGCCAGCGGCACCACCCTCGTCTGGAATCGTGCCGCCAGTGTCGCTGAGGAGCGGCGGCGCTTCCACCGCTTCTCTCGCCGCTGACACCATCGTAGCATCAGCCGTAGCATCATCAGCCTCCTTAGCGTCGACCATCTCCGCATCTCTTTCCTTTTCGCCATCTACGACTTTCTCGTCTGCCGTTTCTTTCTCCTGAGTTCCCTCCTCTTCTTTCTCCTGAGTTCCCTCTTCTTCTTCTCCCTCTTTCTCTTCTTCATCTTCAGACCTCTCTTGAGCAGCATCTTCACTGGCGCTAGCACTCACGTCCCCACCCTCGACTTCCTTCACCGGAGCAACCGGAGCGTCACTGTCCACCTCCATGATAATCTCCCCCTTGTGGGTCTTCTTCACGATCTTGCTGGGATTCACATCCTCGTCGGTGATCACCACCTTCTGCGCGCGCTCCTCCGCCTTGGCCATCCTCCACTGCGACAGCTCCTTGGACGCGAGCTGCTCGATGGTCATGGAGCAAAGCTGCTCGGGGCTCACCTCACCGACGAACACACGGGCCCTCAGATCTGGGTTGTTCTTGTCCTTGAGATTGAAAACCAGCGACCTCGCCTTCTCCTTGTACTTCCTGTTCACGGCTTTGAAGACCCGCAGCAACTCGATCTCTATGTTCTTGGAAACCAGCTTCGCGTGCTCCGTCACCCTTTCCTCCCACCGAAAGCCCAGCTCGTCACTATCCATCCTCATCCTCTTGCTAGGAGAAGACGACCCCTTGCCACCGAAAACTTGGAGCTTGGAGCGCTTGGCATGCGGGACTAGCGACTCCTCCACCACCATTGGAGCTGCCTCGAAGTCGTGGTGGGAATCCACAACGCCACCACCATTGAGAAACGCCAGGATCTTTTCCTTCGGGTGCTCACCGGCGACCATCTTGAGAGCCTCCGTCAAAGAGTCCCGGAGCTTGCTTCTAATGGCATCGGGTCCCTGTGGAGCGGCGATTTGAGGGTTCTTCTCTGCTACAGTGGAAGAGGGCTTTCTCTCCTGGACGTAGACGGGGACCGTCATCACCGGGTTGGAGAATGGATCCATCATGATGCCGTAAGATTCCCACGGCATCGTCGGCTGCGGCATGCCATAGCCGGGGAACTGCTGGAAATCCTCCATCTACGCGAGAAGAAAACAATCAGACTAATTCTCCAGCCAATGGAGAGAAGGGCTTACCCTCAGAAAAGGCTGATTCTCGTCGCTCGGCATTGCGTCCTGGAAAGAGAACACGCTCGCTCGTAAACCCTACCAAGAACGAATCGATGATTCCATAGCGCACTTACCATTGCGAAGATCTTTGCGGCAGTCAGCCCGCCGCCTCCATTGATTCGCAACGATTCGCGCCCGCAACGTAGCCCCGCGAAGAAAAAGAGGAGGCGGCTATGGCGACGAATCGAGATCACTTAACCCTAACCGTACCCCCGGCAGTGCCGTACCAGATATTTGCCGACTAAACGGAATATCCTATTGCAGAACAAAATATTCGAATACCAGACGGAATATCCATGCGAATCGTCGCGACCCTTGGGAGATTTTGCGCGACATCTAATCAAATCCGCGAGCGATCGATCGATCCGCCATGGCGAAGCGACGGTCGTCCAAGAGATCCGGGGGGAAGCGGGCGCCGGGGCCATACATGCTCTTCTGCAAGGCGAACAGGAAGAAGATCGTCAAGCAGCATCCATCGGCGAGCTTTGGGCAGATTGGGAAACTGCTGGGATCGGCGTGGCACAGCCTCTCGCCCAAGGAGAAGAAGGTACCGTAGAAGATGTGATCACTAATCGAATGGATCCATCCAAGGTCGTCTCGCAAGAGCAGCAACGCAAAATTTCCAGCGAATCGATCATCCAGTGTTGGGGCAATGCAGGCCTACGAGAAGAAAGCTAGGCGTGGGCGGAAGAAAGGCCGCAAATCCAAGCGCTAGAGCTAAGATCATCGATGGGTATCAATGCCGGATCGATGATACCTAGTTCTCTCAAGATCAATTGCCAGATTTCACACTACACACTGAGATCTTCTTGAATCCAACCTCTTTTCGAATATTCGTCTTTTAGTTTATTCTCTTGGAATATTTTGGTGTCCCTGGAATAATACTAAGTTCTAGGTAGAGCTTGGCTCTTGACAACCCCGCAAGGTCACTGCTAGGATATAGCGGTAATGTGTCGCTCTACGGCCCTTAGCCTCCGATTGGGGCGGCGGCTAGGCTTACAAATTCCAGTGTCAGCGCTCCAGATTCTCCACGGCCATGGCAGCGGCGGCTTCGTCCCTCCTCTTCGACTGCAAGCTCGCGTGTGGATCGCCGCGGCAGCACCAGCGGCGCCATGGATCTAGGGTGAGGCGCGGTGTGGTGTGCTGCAACAAGGATGGATCTTCGCCGGCTCCGTCGAGAATCGTGCCCAGGGCGGTGGCGGAGGACGCCGTCGATGAGATTACGGCGGCGCCGGCGCTGGATGCTGGTAGATTGGTGCCCAGGGTGAAGCAAATCGATAACTACTGGGTGCTCAAGCCCGAGTTTCGAAAGGGGATCAATCCGGCCGAGAAGGTAGGGGAGGGATTTTGATTTCCTTTCAGTGTGTTGATTTCGCCATGGACAGATCAAGATCGACAAGGAGCCGATGAAATTGTTCATGGAGAATGGGATCGAGGAGCTCGCAAAGAAGCCCTTTGACGAAATCGATGCAGACAAGGAGTCCAAAGAAGATGTGGACGCTCGGCTCAAATGGCTCGGTCTCTTCCATCGCCGCAAACACCAATGTAAGCTTTCATCGCCCTTCTCATTCTCATTCTAATTCGATTGTGATCGTTCCTTTCCTCGCAGATGGGACTTTCATGATGCGGCTCAAGCTCCCCAATGGATCGTCCACTTCGTCCCAAGTCCGCTACCTCGCCAGCGTCATTGAGAAGTATGGAGAGAAAGGCTGCGCGGACGTGACGACGAGGCAAAACTGGCAGATCCGCGGGGTCGTTCTCAGCGATGTTCCACAGATCCTCAAGGGGCTGGAGGAGGTGGGACTGTCGAGCCTCCAGAGCGGGATGGACAACGTGAGAAATCCCGTTGGGAACCCTCTGGCGGGGATTGATCCACACGAGATCGTCGACACCCGGCCATACACCAAAACGCTCTCGGATTTCATCATCTCAAACGGTCGAGGCAATCCCAGCATCACAAACTTGTGAGTTTTTCTTCCTTGGGTCTCTTACCTTGAATTCCTGGTGTTTGGACTGGATTCTTAGTCGTAGGCTTGAATTCCTAGCTTGAGATTGAATGACTCGCTAGTCTTCTCGAATTTCTTGCTTCGAGGGGTCCGTTTGAATTTACGAGCGTCCGTTGACTAGTCTTGACCGGTTTTGACCAGGCCCCGGAAGTGGAACGTTTGCGTGGTGGGCAGCCACGATCTCTACGAGCACCCTCACATCAACGACCTGGCATACATTCCCGCGACCAAGGACGGGCGATTCGGATTCAACATCCTGGTGGGCGGATTCTTCAGCCCCAAGCGCTGCGCCGAGGCGCTTCCACTCGATGCCTGGGTGCCCGGAGACGAGGTGATCCCGGTTTGCCAGTCGATCCTGGAGACGTTCCGTGACCTCGGGTTCCGAGGGAATCGTCAGAAGTGCCGGATGATGTGGCTCATCGACGAACTGGTAAGCCAGTTGACTCTTTCAGAGCAGTCGACTAATCTCTTTTTGAGTTTGCTCTCCAGGGAATCGAGGGCTTTCGATCGGAGGTTGAGAAGCGAATGCGAGAGCCTCTGGCCCGCGCGGCCGAGACCGATCTCCTGAATCCGTCATGGCAGCGACGAGACTTGTTTGGCGTCCATCGCCAGAAGCAAGACGGGTTGAACTTCGTGGGGCTCCACGTACCAGTCGGGCGAGTCCAGGCCGCGGAGATGATCGAGCTCGCGCGGCTGGCGGACGAGTATGGCAGCGGTGAGATCCGGCTCACGGTTGAGCAAAACATCATCATCCCAAACGTTCCCTCGAGCAAAGTGGATTCTTTCCTCCGCGAGCCGCTACTGGCTCGATTCTCCCCAACGCCGGGAATCCTCCAGGCCAATCTCGTGGCGTGTACGGGCAGCCAGTTTTGTGGCCAGGCCATCATCGAGACAAAGGCCAGGGCCCAAAAGCTGACGGAGGAGCTGGAGAGGACCATGGAGGTGCCGCGGCCCGTACGGATGCACTGGACGGGGTGCCCTAATTCGTGTGGGCAAATCCAGGTGGCGGACATTGGCTTCATGGGGTGTATGACCAGAGATGCCAACAAAAAGGTGGTGGAGGGCGTCCATATCTACGTCGGAGGTAGGGTTGGGGCGGATTCTCATTTGGGCGATCTCGTGGTGGCGGATGTGCCGTGTGATGGCTTGTTGCCCGTGGTCCAAGACCTCTTGATCGAGCGCTTTGGCGCGAGAAAGAAGTAGAAAGTTTTGATATTTTAAAATTTCAAAGGCGCGAATAGAATCTAAATTTTAAAAAACAAAAGTTAGAATTAGAGTGACGCTACTCCAAAAATGAGGGTTGAGGATTCGTTGGTCGTGAACTTGTCGTTTCTCTTGCTCTGGAAGATCTGGCTATAAAATGCGAGGAACTCCTTGATGTTTCCACAAGTTCTCCTCTTATCTTCTTCTTCTCCTCTCATCCTCTTCCTTGGAGCAATGGCTTTTGGTGTTGGCAGCATCCTCCTCCTTGTTATGCTCTCTAGCTTGGTGGCCTCCTCTGCTGCGAGATTCTCCAAAATCCAGGACGTCTGCCAGCCATTCGGTGAGCTCCATGCCCCCGGCGGGCATTCGTGCGACGAGTGCTGTAAAGAGGGCGAGAGCTATCCCCAGTACGAATGCTCGCCGCAAGTGACTGGCGCGACCAAGGCGATCCTCACCGTGAATGACTTTGAGGAGGGCGGCGATGGTGGAGGTCCATCGGAATGTGACAACCAGTATCATGACAATTCGGAGCCTGTTGTGGCGCTCTCCACGGGCTGGTATGCAAAGGGCAGTCGGTGTGGGAAATTTGTGAGAATCTCCGCGAATGGGCGAACGGTGAGTGCAAAGGTGGTGGACGAGTGTGATTCCGTGAATGGCTGTGACAAGGAGCACGCGTTCGAGCCACCTTGCCTTAATAACATTGTGGATGCATCGCCCGTGGTGTGGAAGAAGCTGGGGGTCTCCCAGGACGATGATGACTATGGATACATGAAGATTACGTGGGCTATGGATGATGAGTGATAAAGAATTGCATATCGCCTCTATTGTATGTAAATGCGTGCTTTCTCATCTTTGCTTCGGCAGGTAACATTTACGAGATTTATACCACCTTTGTCTTGATCTTCAAAACTTTCCTGGTCTTGGTCTTCCAAGTGGACTTGATCATCCAGAGCTCACCATTACCTTCACTGGCTCTCAAAAAACTCTCATCCCGTCTCCACCAGGCCAGTGTGGCTGCAAGCCACGATAAATTCCTTGAGCAAAGTGGATTCTCTCTTGCTGCTAGCTCGATTCTCCCCAGCTCCAGGAATCCTCCAGACCAATCTGTGTACGGGCAGCCAGTTTTGTGGCCAGACCATCGTCCAGGCCCAAACGCGGGTGGCGGACATTGAGAAGATGACTGGAGGGCGTCCATATCTTGTTGGATGTAGTGGATTCATTGGCGCGAAAAGGTTAGAGCGGAGAGATCAAGTGGCGACGCAGTTAAAAGCGAAACGACAACGCAGTTAAAAGCGAAACGACAATCTCAGACCAACGAATCCTCAATCCTCACGACGAACGAATCCTCTTGGTTGGCGTCTAGCTATATAACGCAAGGAATTAGGAACTCCATGATGTTTCCTCAGCTTCTCCTCTTGCTCTTCTCGTCCCCTTCCTTTGAGCAAACTGGAAATGGCTTCTAGTGCTGGCATCATACTTGTCCTTGTTGTGCTCTCTACCTTGGTGGCCTCCTCTGCTGTGAGATTGTTCGAAATCCAGGACGTCTGCAATCCATCCGGTGAGCTCCACTCCCCCGGCAGGCTATCATGCGATGAGTGCTGTAAAGAGGGCGAGAGCTATCCCCAGTACGAATGCTCCCCGCAAGTGACTGGCGAGACCATAGCGATCCTCACCGTGAATGACTTTGAGGAGGGGGGCTACGGTGGAGGTCCATCGGAATGTGACAACCAGTATCACGACAATTCGGAGCCTGTTGTGGCGCTCTCCACGGGCTGGTATGCAAAGGGCAGCCGGTGTGGAAATTTTGTAAGGATCTCTGCGAATGGGCGAACGGTGAGTGCAAAGGTGGTGGACGAGTGTGATTCCGTGAATGGCTGTGACAAAGAGCACACGTTCGAGCCACCTTGCCTCAACAACATTGTGGATGCATCCCCTGCGGTGTGGAAGGCGCTGGGGATCTCCCAGGATGATGGTGACTATGGATACATGAAGATTACGTGGGCTATGGGTTGATCAAGATGTGTGTTTTCTCTATATATTGTCTTGATCTTCAAAAGTTGTGTGCGATTGAAGACGCTAGGGAAGATGCGCATTCTTGGTGCCGCACAACTTACCAAAGATTCAATTTGAATTTAGTGACAGGTGTTGAATTCCATTGAATGGCCTTCTCAAATTTCTTCAAGCGTTCTGATGAATGTGCAAGCGTCTGATGATTAATCTTGACCGGTTTTGACCAGGCCAAGAAAGCAATAACAAAAAAACAATGTCTATCATTTAAACTCTAAGCGTGGTCGTTCATCAACGACCTGGCATACATTCCGGCAATCGATTCGGATTCAACATCCTGGTGGGCGGATTCTTCAGCCCCAAGCGTTGCGCAGAGGCGCTTCCACTCGATGCCTGGGTATGCAAATCGATCGTTGGAATCGCCAGAAGTGCCGGATGATGTTGGGAACCAATTCAGCAGTCGATCAACTTCTCTTTCTCCAGGGAATCGAGGTCTTTCAATCGGAGGTGGAGAAGCGAATGCTAGAGCCTCTGGCCCCCGCGGCCGTCCTGGATCCGTCATGGCAGCGACGAGACTTATCGCCAGAAGCAAGATGGATTGAACTTCGCAGGGTTCCACGTACCAGTTGACGAGTACGACAGCGGCGAGATCCGGGTCAAAACATTCCCAAAAGTTTCCTCAAGAAATGGATTCTCTCTGGCTTAATTCTCCCCAACGCCGGAAATCCTCCAGGCGAACCTTGTGGCGTGTACGGGCAGCCAGTCAGGCCATCATTGAGACGAAGGTCTGGGCCTAAAAGCTGACCGAGGAGCTGGAGAGGCAGATCCAGGTGGCGGACATGGCTTCATGGGGTGTATGAAGGTCCATATCTATGTTGGGGCGGAGATGTCCCGTGGTCGAAGAAGTCTTGATCAAGCCCTTTGGCGCGAACAGTGAAAGTTTTGGAAAAAGCAATTAACGATTTTAAAAAAATGTTTTGGGATGAAAAAGTTAGGCGAGTGGAAGTGACGCTACTCCAAGAATGAGGATTGAGGATTCGTTGGTCGTGGAATTGTCGTTTCTCGAACTCTGCTATATAATGCGAGGAACTCCATGATTTCGCCACAAGTTCTCTTCTTCTTCTTCTTCAGGCAAACTAGAAATGGCTTCTGGTGCTGGCAGCATCCTTCTCCTTGTTGTGCTTTCCAGTTTGGTGGCCTCCTCTGCTGCGAGATTTTCCGAAATCCAGGACATCTGCCAACCATCCGGTAAGCTCCATGCCCCCGGTGGGCATTCGTGCGATGAGTGCTGCAAAGAAGGCGAAAGCTATCCCCGGTACGAATGCTCCCCGCAAGTGACTGGCAAGACAAAGGCGATCCTGACCGTGAATGACTTTGAAGAGGGCGGCGACGGTGGAGCTCCATCGGAATGTGACAACCAGTATCACGACAATTCGGAGCCTGTTGTGGCGCTCTCCACGGGCTGGTACGCAAAAGGCAGCCGGTGTGGGAAATTTGTGAGAATCTCCGCGAATGGGCGAACGGTGAGGGCCAAGGTGGTGGATGAGTGTGATTCAATGAATGGGTGTGACAAAGATCATGCATTCGAGCCGCCATGCCTCAACAACATTGTGGATGCATCACCCGTAGTGTGGAAGAAGCTGGGGGTCTCCCAAGACGATGATGACTATGGATACATGAAGATTACGTGGGCTATGGATGATGAGTGATCAAGAATTGTATATCTCTCTTCTATTGTTCGTTGTGTTTTCTCTACACAGAAAACATTTCCTAGATCTAATAGAAATTGATAGTTTTATATTACACTTGACAGCTACTTTGCGTCTTGACCTTCAAAACTTTCTCATCCAAGTCTTAATTGGGGACGGGTGGATAAACAACAACTCTACGTTTTTATCTTTCAGAGTCTTTTTCCGCATAAAGTTCACTAGCACCTTCACTGGAAACTTTACATAAAGAGTGGTAGGAGGCGATCGCTCTTGGGTTGCAACGTGTGGCAGCCCCTGGGCATTACAATATGACAATGAGAAGACTTTGAATGCATGTCTGGGTCAATCGGCTGGTGTGAAATTCTTAGAATATCTCTGATTTTCTTAATATAGTCCTTATAATTGAAGGTATAATGCAACATAGGTGAAATAATCTAAATGCTGTTAGGTTTTATATATTACTTTGTGAAATTTAAAAATTAATTGTACATTTTGTTTTCAAATTAATCAAGAGATAAAGTTAATAGTTAATTATATATTTCAAATTACATTAAATAAAAATATAAAATTTCATACATACATGTGCAAAAAAATTTAATTTCTTAGTACTTTATATAAATATAAATACACTTTATAAGGTTCAAGTGTACAGTTACAATGCCATATACTAATATTAGCATAGTGAGATTTTGGTAGCCATTAGATTGATTTCAATTTAGACCACTCATTCTCATATATAAACTAGGGTTTTTGGGTTAATTGATATGAACATTTTTTACATTCCCTTTCCATATTCCATGCACTCACATTGGTGGAAATGAGGGGCATTTTTTATTGTCCTTGAGGAGTGCTTAGATTTGGGATTTTGGTTTAGACTTAATTTTTGCATTATTTAGATTTAGCTTTTTCCATTTCCTTTTTTTTATTTTTTTCTTATAGGATTTTGGTTTAGATCTAGATTTCCTTTTCCTTCTAGCTTTTTTTCATTCCTCTTCTTTTGCTTTTTCCTTTTCGTTCATCTTCGTGGCAGATTAGCAATCTCCTCCTTTGACTCTGAAGCAGTAGTTGGTACAATTGTTTGATGTTATGTGATTGCAATTGAACAATCAAACTCAATTGATGGTGGCATTTATGGCACGTGGTACAACTCCTCCTACTCTTGGTGCCAATCCTCGCATTCAGCCGGAGTTCTTTTGTGGGAATCCTGGGGATGATATGTACCATTGGTTCGATCACTTCACAGTGATTGCCACATATCATTCTTGGGATGATGCTCGACATTTGCATGAGTTTCTCACGTGTCTCCAAGGGACAGCATTACAATGGTACAATGGTTTAAGTGCAGCCACTTGTGGGGATTGGAATGTTCTCCCAGATGTCTTTAAACGTGCATTTGGACATATTAATAATTGTGATAATGCCTTCTAACAATTGCATTGTCTTCGTTAAGGGTTATTTGAGTTAGTGATGCAATTTAGCATTCGTTTCTGAAGCCTCTTACTTCGTATGGAGCCAAATATGTCAAAGCGGATCAAGGTAGGAATATTGTGGCCAGTGCTTTGTCAAGATTTTGTTGGACTTGTGCATGCATTTGCTCCTGCCACCTTTGATGATACTCTTTGCTTGGCACAACGTTATGAGATCTTGCCTCTTCCACTTTTTGCTACACGTCTTTCAACTCTACTTCCTGTGGGTGATGGTCCTATTTCAATGGAAGTTGATGCTGCTGCTACTCGAGCCCAAGGATAAGGGCGAGGCCATGGTTGTGGCCATGATATTCATTGCTAGGCATATGATGAAGTTAGTCACATTTATCGATGTTGTCAGTGTTTTTTAGATTGGCAGCCACCATTTCATAAATGGAGACTTTGGCGTCAACATGACGCCAAGACATCCTGTTGGTGTTTGTAGCGCACCTTATCTCTCTCCCCTTAAACCAACTGGAAAAGGGGCAATTGCTTGATGAAAGAGCTCTTAGTGGCTATTTTATCCCCATTTATCCCCTAAGGTTCCAAGGATCCACGGTGACAGTATATCTAAATCTCATCCCATGATCACATGCGCTATAGTGTTGCTGCAATGGAAGGTCTAGACATCGAGATGCATCTGAGAAATAAGGAGTCACACGAGTAAGGAGGGACCTTACGCAAATAAGTTAGTGACCCTTCTATCTTTCTTTTGGGAGTATCATCAAGGGGTTCACTCGGCACCGATTCATTCAATGTTTACATTCTAAGCTCATTTTTATAACAAATGGTATCCTACTATTCTCTCCATGTTGGTTGATACAAGTTTGAGTTTATCTTCTATTGCTCAACATATTGCCACACGTTGTTGTCTACACTTGCGTCGTGCAGTAGAGCTAGTTTTCATTCTTTATGCCAACGGCCGTACACATACATGTGCATGGGATGAGGCAAATTTAATTGTGTGTCTGGGAAATCTAACTTGGGTTGCAATCATTGCAAGTGGTGCTAAGTCAAGTTTTTTACCTCATCCTTGGAATGGATTGATTGCAGCACAATCATGCCAAGTGTGACTTTAAAGTTTCTTCCCCTTGTTTCATACTTCCTTATATTTTATCCATTCCTCTCACTTTCATATTTCTTCATCCCTCTACTTCTACCTCTACCTCTACTTCCATTACTTTTGTCCCCCCACTATTTCCTCCTATGTTTTTGTCTTATTCTACTCTTCCCTTCTTCGATCCCTTTGACAATTTTTGTGTTGCAATGGTTGACCGGCTCATGAAGGAGTATTTTGATCTATTTGAATTTGACCTATCGTCTGGGTCCAAGATTGCCACATGTCATCCGATTCCAACCGAGGATGCTCGTCCAATCAAGGTTCTTGTTCGTTGTTAGTCACCCAAAGAGATCAAGCTTTTACATGCAAACGTGAAGGAGATGTTGGAGAAGGGTATTATTCGGAAGTCACGGAGTCCTTGGGCATGTGAACTTCATCTTGTGACAAAGCTTAATAGAAGTATTCGTTTTTGCATCGACTATCGTTCGTTAAACAAAGTAATGATCCCGGATGTGTACCCTCTTCTTCACACTGTTAATCTTTTAGATTATCTAGGGCGAAGTCGTTAATTCACCAAGCTAGATTTTGCTTCTGGGTACTAGCAAATACCAATGACCAAAAAAGATATTCCTACGACTGCTTTTCGTACATTATTTGGTTTGTACAAATTCTTGGTGATGCCATTTGGTTTGAACAATGCTCCAACAACTTTTCAGCAAATGATGGACAAGGTTTTTTGCGATATGCCAGAGGTGACTACTGACTTCATTAATGATGTTTTGATCTATTAGGAGGGGACGTGGGAAGAGCACGTAAGCGGTTGAAGTGTGTGTTTGGGTCCAAGGACATGACTTATCTTGGATATCGTACTTCTTGTGAGGGTTTGCAAGTTGATCTTAACAAATTTGTGGCTGTTCTAAAATTTTCTACTCCGAAGTGTGTAAATGATATGCAGTGCTTCCTAGGCAAGGTGTAATATCTTTGTCGTTTTGTAGATCATCTTTCTAATTGCATTGCACCATTGCAAGTGTTTCTTAATCATCTTTCATTTGATCTTCTGATTGTGAGCAGATGTTCGTGAATCTCAAAGAGCTATTGACAACTCCTCTAGTTTTGGCATATCCTGACTACACTTGACCTTTTATTTTGCACGTAAATGCTTCTAATATTGATCTTGGAGGTGTGTTAATGCAAGAGAGCCCGAGTGTGCCTGGTCAGTGCCATCCCATAACATATATAAGTTATACATTACAACCAGTGGAGGTGAACTACTCCACGACAGAGGAGTGTTTAGCAAGAGTCTAGGGTTTTAAAAAACTTCATGCATATCTACATGGTTCTCGGACATTATTTAAAAGTAATCATATTGCTATTATTTCATTATTGAAGCGAAAGAACTTAGTTGATCATACTACTTGGTGGGCTTTGAAGCATCAGATATATAATTTTAATGTTGTTCATCGCTTAGGGAGTTTTATGGTTGATGCTAATGCCCTTTCTCAAGCTCCTCTTCCTTTTACATTGTCTTTTTATGTTTCTGACAAGTCTATTGTTCTAGCATCTGTGAATTTTCTAGACAAGGATTTTGTGCTGTTGGCATTTACTGTACTTGACGTTTAGTGTTTATAAGGTGCAAAGAAAAATCTACCTTCTCTTGATGAGGTGCTCAAGGCTTAAAAGATTGAGCCATGAATTCGAAGGCCTCGAGATGGGTTTGAGAATCTTACATCAAGTACTAATGACTTGTCATTCTAACATTTATATTCTCAATATCGCTTTAAAAATGGCCTTCTTTATTTTGTTGGGATGGATCCTAATGATCCTTTACGGCTGGTGGTGCCTTCCATCTTTATTTCATGGTTTCTCCATACCTACCATAATTTTCCTATTCTAGAGGGGTATATAAAACATTATCGTGTGACCAATAAACTATGCAAGTTTCTTTATTAGCTAAAGATGCAATGTGATGTTATCTGGTATATACGTAGTTGTGTTTAGTGCTAAACTCATAATACTCCCGCGAAAAAACAGTTGAAGTCAATTGCAATTTCCCATCCATTTGAGTTGGTGGTGTTTGATCTTATAGGACCTTTTCCATGATCTACTATTGGCAATGAATATGTTATTACTACTTCTGATTATTTGACTCATTGGGTGGAAGTTGGTGCTTTTGTTAGCGCCTCTACAACTACTGTTAGATAGTTTTTCCTCAATTGAGTGGTGTTCTAGTATTGTTGTTCAAAATGGATTCTTTTGGATAATGGTCCCACATTTATGACTGAGGCATTTCATGTTTTGATGTCTCAATTGAAAATATGCCACACTTTAATGAGTGCTTATCATCCACAGTCAAACGATTTGTTGGAATGGCTCATTGGATATTCAAAGGAATAATCGCAAAATACATGAATTTTTAGCATTTATATTGGGATGGTTATTTGCTGTCTCTTCAATATGCATATGTCACAGGGGTGCAGAGTTCTATTGGTGCTTCATTATATAAACTTCTATATGATCATGATCTAATATTACCAACGGAGCTAGGTTTATCTTCGCGATTGCCATGAGCTGCTAATGCTAGGTCATGGGATCAGTATTTAACGAGTATTCTTCCACTTGTCTAAGCAAAGCCTATTGAACATTTAGGCCACATACAAGTGGGACAACAACGGTGCTACAACTCCCATCATCGTTCACATGTGGAGTACAAAGTGGATGACTTGGTATTAGTTTGTTTTCCCCATCTTATGGTATGTGGTTTATCTAAAGGGCTATTTGCTCAATGGAAAGGACTGTATCGGGTGTTGCGGCAAGTTGGACCATAAGTTTATGAGGTTTGGCATGACGTCTAGCAAGCCAATCCTTCAAAAATTGTGAATGTGCAACAGTTGAAATGCTTCATATAAAGAGATTAGAAATAACTGCTACTACCTATAGATCCACTAATGCCTCCTGTTGACGTTCTTCTAAAAGGGGATGATGTGAAGTTTAAGTGTATGGTTATGATGCCGTATACTAATATTAGCATAGTGGCATTTTAGTAGCTGTCGAATTAGTTTCAATCCAGACCATTCACTCCTATATATAAGCTAAAGTTTTTGGGCTAATTGGGATAAATTAATGTTGAATACCAAGGGTGTATTTTTTATTTCCTCAGTATATTTAGCGGTAAAAGGAAACTTCAAAGGCAATTATTCCCTTTTTAAAGTTTAAAGGTTAAATTAAATCTCAATGATTTAAATTATAAAAATGTTAATAACTTTTGAAGGGGTTTTATGACATTCAATTATTCACTGAATTTACAATGTTTGAATTTTGGTAAAGGTTGGCAACAACCTCAAATAGAATTGGCTGAAAACTAAAAATCCCATACTAGAAGGTTTCTAGAAGGATACATGTTTTTTGCAGCGCCCAATACCACAGGGTGGGTATTTATAATTACCTACCTACTCCTCACTCCCTAGCACCTTGAAGCTCTAAAGTCCTTGGCAAGAGTTGCTCTCAATGCATCCTCAAGATATACCAGCCATGATGTCAATGTTGGATAGGCTAACAAGGAATAATAGTGAACTGCTTTCATAGGCGGTTGTATGTCATACAATCAAGAGCATGTGACTTAGGCAGTGTTACAGACTTTGCAATGACAGAGATGACGAGGGAGTCAATTTCAACATGAAGCTAGTGATTACCACACCAAACTTGTAACATGCTTATGGCGAGGCATGATGATAAACATGCGGATCCATGCCAAGAGGATTAAACAGTTTTTCACTTTTTGGCATATTTGACAGATCCAACTGTTCTAGACAGCAGTTAGTGTTTGAAAGCTTGTGCCATCCACCAGCTGTAATTGTCTAGTGGGCTTTCAAGCACGGACTCAAGATCCAGGCCTACCTTTGCTATGAGATCTGTCCATCAGCCTCCATTACGCTCGTACATAAGACCAATGGAGTTGTCAATGGAGCTTAGTCTGAATGTTGTTGAGATGCCACTATGTCTTCGCATAATTGATTGTATGTTTCCATGCAAGGAGCTCCAAAGGCCATAATTCTGATTCGAACAGGATAATTGGATATGACACATCTGCTGTGTGGAGCTCTGCGCAAATGAAGTGGTATTGGAGCTCTTCAACTTGACATCCATCATACCCAGCTGTGACCTCTTCTGTGTACAAGGGGACAGTGAATACTTTGGCACTACAGTTTGTGGCACAATCCAACTAGAGTGCAATGTAGGCACTGCCTACAATCACCGTTCCAGGGATTGATTTCGTGAATTATCCCGAGTATTTGTATTTGTCCACTTCTTCGACTCAGACTCCAAGGTAATAGCATGTGTTGTCCTCCATTGGCCAGCAGATTGTGTCTCTGTTAGATTAACTTCCATACATGTGGCCTCACAGAATTCACTTGGTGCATCCAGTGTTGAGGGTGCCACACATTGTGTCATCTACATAGCAACACATACAAACAAGAGTTGATATGACGCCAGTGTGTTTCCTAGGATCATGGCTTCTAGTGCATCAATGTATATTGCAAAGAGCTTAAGAGACAGAGGACAGCCTGCATCATCCGATATAGAGCTCAAGTACCACCCATAATGAGAGGAGTAAGCACCTGGATCTCAACGAGCTTTTGGATCTCAACGAGCTTTTGATAAGCAAGTCTCGTGGCATGTGATCAAAGCCTTGGCTAAATCCATATATCCGAGGTTGGTTACGCTTGTAACACATGCGTACAAGCAGGACTTGGAGCATGAGTAGCTGATCCATACATGAATAGTGCTGGTGAAAGCCTGCCTGTCCATGAGCATCCAATCATGAATTTCCACTCAATCGGAGTGTTGTTTTTCTACTATTCAGGAAAGAGCTTTGGAAAATAACCAATGTCCAATAGTTTGCCACATTGGCAGGATCCCCTGCTTTATACAAGGTGATGATTCTATTAGTTATCCAGGTCTAAAACCTTTCACTTTTGATTAGATAATGGGGGTGATAGAGGCCATCCGCCGGGGGCCCATGGCATGAAGCATCTCAACTGTAAAGCCATGCTGGTCTAGTGCCTTCTATGTATATGAATATAGTCTGCTCAGCTTGTTAAGGGGAGATGCCAGGCAAACCATCCCACTCCACCTCTAGGCTTTGAGTATAAGTGTGGAGATGTGCTTCCCAGTCCTCTAGCTTCGTTGTCTAGAGTCTCATGGCCACCTCTCGAAAAATTCAGTATGCTTTCAGTATTCAGTATTCAGTTCTCTCCTTTACGCTGAGAATTCGTCTTCACAGTGGCTTGCGAGCCAGGAAGAAGTACATTGGAGTGAAGATCTCCTTCTCCAAACATTTTAGAAAAATTAAATACGCTGATATAATTTATAATTCCCTTATAGCTTTAGATTTGTTAGATTTGTTTATATATATATATATATATATATATATATTGTATTTATTTATTTAAAGATTCACATATATGTACACATATGATATTTGCTAGTCCAATTTTGAACATAGTTGTTGTATTGCCCAAAGCCTTTAAAGCAAAAACTTTACAGCTTTTTTTTTTTTTTCGATTTTGTACATAACAAAATTCACCTATATATTTATACTACATGTATTTAAACTCATCTATAATATCAATCTAGTTATTAAGGATGAATAATTTTACTAATTTTCTTTATATTGTTTTTCTTAGCTATTTATGCATTGTCGAAGCTAAAAAATGTGGGCAATCTTGCAAGACCCATGACGATTGTAACAGAAGGATTGCATGTATGAACCATATATGTGATGATGATCCAGATTTACACACTCATATTTGTGGTGGTACACGAAAAAATGGACCACCTAGCACAGAAAGCCCAAATGTGCCAGAATTTTTTCCAGAATTTCCCCCTACGCATCCTCCTCCCCCTCCATCTTATAAAATGTATCCTCCACCTTCACCCTAGATGAGTGAATTTCTTTTTAATAAGCTATAAATCTAATAAATAAATAAACTGTGTAATTTATATTTACCTTAAGAATAAATTGAAAATAAATAGGCAAGAAAATCAAGAATTTACACTGAATAATTTTGTATTAATCATTAGAAATTAAAGCAGATGGAGATATCCTAACTCCAAATCAGATGGGTTCTAATAACCTTTAAAAACAGTTATCTCAATTGATCTATTAGGACTTTAAACAAATTTTTTATTTAAACAGGATTTTCTATTGTTGTACCACCTTGCGCATGAACTGACGATGTCCTGGTTTCCAAGAGATAACGATAACAAGCGAGAGGGCTCTACAGTTGATTGAGGGGAAATCGTACTTATTCCTTGACGGAGAAAAGAGCTACTAAAAGCTACGATTGTGCTTATACACACACAAGAGAGAGTTCCACCAAGTAAATCCACCCTCACCTCACGATCTTTGGAAGAAACCTTGGGTCTCAACTTTTTCTTTCTTAGTGGAAAGGAATGGCACGAATGACGAACTGGTGGTAGAAGGCTGCAAGGGCTGCTCCAATCAGAGGACCGACCCAGAAGATCCACTGCTTACACACAGACGATGCACCAACAAGTTAGAACTTAAAAGAAGAGCGAAAAATTCAAAGAGTAAAGTGATCTTACATGATCATCCCAGGCCTGGTCGCCATTGTAGATGACAGCCGAGCCGAGACTTCGCGCTGGGTTGATGCCCGTGCCAGTGATGGGGATCGTGGCAAGGTGGACGAGGAACACCGCAAACCCGATTGGAAGTGGAGCCAAAAGCTGTAGAAATCGCCAAAGTTTGTGAGCTTGGAACATATCTTAAATCTATCCATGAGGAGGAGAAGAGATAAGGAGAAGATAAGAGGAAGTACAGCAAGAAAAACTAGGAAAACCACACAAGAAGATAAGAAGAAGAAAAGTAAAACTTCATGAGAGGGGGGAATCAACCAAAGCTTTGGATGGAAGGAGAAACGTACCGGGACATGGGAGTCTCTGGCACTTCTCTTGGCATCAGTGGCGGAGAAGACGGTGTAGACGAGAACGAAGGTACCAACAATCTCAGCTCCAAGACCATCTCCAATGGTGTAGCCGTGGTGGACATAGTTGGCTCCTCCTCCCGCGGCGTTAAACTTTGCCTTCTGGAAGCCTTTGACGACTCCAGCCCCGCAAATCGCCCCCAGGCACTGCGCAACCATGTAGAGCAGCGTTCGAGGCAGCGACACCTTCCGAGCCAGGAAGAGGCCGAAAGTCACCGCGGGATTGATGTGTCCACCTGAGAAAAACAAAACATGTCAAGCTTTTAGCTATGGTTTCCAGTCTCGCACGAAAACTTTCGCTGGAACACTAGAACTCGCGAAACTTTAGCTAGAACAGCACCAAAGTTTCGGGACAACACCACACCCGAGGTAAAGTTTCGCAAGAACACTTTAGCTCGAACACCAAAAAACTCATCTTGGTACCTGAGATTCCGGCAGTGCAGTAGACGAGAGCAAAGATCATGCCTCCAAAAGCCCACGCGATGCCCTGGATGCCCACTCCAAGGCAGCTGGTGCGATCGACATTTCCCACAACCGTGAGAATAGTGATGTAGAGAAAGAGGAAAGTGGCGAAGAACTCGGCTATGCCGGCGCGCCAGAAGGACCACGAGGAGAACTCGGACGGCTCGATGAGGCGCGTCGGGGGCGGCTCCACATAATCCTTCTCGGCCTGCGCCGAGGTTCCCAGCTCGCGCTCGGGGTACTTGGCCACACCAACATGGACGTCTTCCCTGTTACCCTCCATAGACGATGATCGATCCACCCAAGAGCTCTGGAGCAAGGAGAAAGAACTCTCGGACAAGCAAGAACTTCGAAGAGCTCCTCAAGACACCCGAGAGCTTAGAAGCGTCTGGAGAAAAGAAGAGAGATAAGGAAAGATACTGGTCGTAATCCTACTTACGCAAAGCAAAGCAAAGCGTCTTTCTTTTAACGTAGAGGGAGAGGTCCCACTGTCCTATAGTGTTTCTTCCACAGTGTCTACTCCTCCATAGCCAAAAGCTCTCTTTTCTTTCTCTTTGCTTGGATGATCGTCTTGATGATAGCTCTCGCTACTTTTTCTTCTAGAGGACCACTAACTTTGCTTGGTACCACTAGAACTGGCCGAAAGGGAAATCTTATATACAAACCCAAAGTGGGGGGACCAAGGAAGGCCAAGCACACCGTCTTTCTACTGTTTTTAGCTTGTTCTCTAGCGCGCGAAGAGAAAAAGAAAAAGGAAGAGAGGAAGCCACTACAGTGCTGGGTTTGGATCTATCCCTTTAGCCCTCTCGCCAGTAGCTCTGTAGAAGCCCAGAGCCATCAAAATCTCGCAATGGTCCACTCTCGCCGCCCCTCTCCTCCCATTCGTTAGACGGCCGTCTTTGTGTTTGGCATTTTAGCGTGATTACGCCCAAAAGCTTTAAATTCGAATCATAGAAACGAATATTCCACCACCCATCTCGACCGTTGCTGGCTAACGGCCCGCATTTCTCGACAAGATGGGTTCCAGCTGGCCCGCCACCGGCCGTACGATCACTCCCAAAATTTCCTGGGGGCGTCGCGTCATGAGAGGGAAATAAAATAAAAAAGTCACCGGGCCCCGCCACATGTCGCCATCGTGGCCCACTCGTACGTATATATCCGTTCAGCAAAATTGCAGCACGTGGCACAGCTGTGGCGCTCGCACCGTCCAACCAATGGCGAGCCTCCAGCGCTGCGAATATCCTATCCCACGGGCCTGGAAGATGCCAACCGCTGTTCAGCTGACCTCCTACTGTTATATATGTACAGTCTTGTCTTCTTCTTCTGTACACGCGCGGCGAGCGAGCAATGCGAATAATCCCAGCTTCGTCAGTTCTTCTCTCTCGGCTTCTTTGGCAAATCCGGTGGCCTCTTTGGAGGAGCGACGCTTCTGCTGGCCTGTCGAGATGATAGATCTGCGAGCTTAGAATCAGCGATGGATGGATCGCAAAAGAAAAAGAACAAGAAGCCATAGAAAACGAAGCGAACCTGGTCTCTTGGAGTCGAACAACGAGCCTGACAAGAGCGCAAGAACTTCTTCTCTGCCCTTCCTCTTGGTCTCATTCGCGTCGATGTGTTTCTTAGCTGGAGCCGATTGCTGCTGCTTTGATGAAGGAACGGGAGGCCTCTTGTCTTCGACTTTTTTCTGCCTCTGATCTTCAACACTTTGCCTGTCGCGATTCTGTTCACACCTTTCAGGCCGAGTTTCCAAAACCGTGCTATCTACGGCTCGCCGGTCATCTCTCTGTCTGTTATCCTGCAAAACTTTGGCACCCCCCTCCGACTGGTTAGCCGACAGCCGTCTACTGGTACTTCCATACTCTCGATTGTCCAAACTTGCAGAAGCTCTTGCTTTCTTGTGGAGTTCCTGCTTGCAAGTGTCTGGAGCTTCGTCCAAAATCTTGATACCTCTCGGAGGTTTCGCCACTTCTTCACCTCTCTTCTGTTTCTTCTTGTCCCTGAAGCTTCCAGCTTGCTCTCCTGGTCTTTTCCTAGGGGACGTACCACCACCACCTTGCACCATCGGGTCCACGTCTCTGGTAACATTCTGGTCGCCCCGACTGTTAAATGCTTTGCTGTATGGCTTTTGTATTGGGTACACCGCCCCCCTTGACGTAGCATCTTCGAGTAGAGCAGCCCAAGCCCGATTGCTTCGAAGGGCCCTGGCACTACCGATTATCCACAAGGAGAACCTCGGACGAGTTAGCGCCACGTTCATCCGCCGGATATCCGCTACAAAGCCGATGCCTTTTGGTTCCAAAGAGGCCCGCACGGTAGAGAGAATGAGAATATCCACCTCCCGACCTTGAAAGCCATCGATGGTGTTGAACTCCAAAATCGATGAAATTTTCTCGCCGAAACGTTGGAAAGCCCGCTTCAGCATATTGAGCTGCTGCTTATAAGGAGTAATCACTCCTATGCGTCCAGGTTGGATCTCTTGAGGATACCTGCAGATCTCACTCATTATTTCTATCCATGCATGATACCACAAACGCAAATATACTTCGCTTGGAACCGTTCATAAAGCTTGACCGCGACGTCAACTTCGTCCACGTTTCCAACTGATGACCCGCCAGCCCTCTCCTGTCCATCGATGACGTCGAAGAAGGTGTATGGTCGAAAAAACCTGTGATAGGAAAACTTCAAGATGTGAAGAAGTTTAAATGTTTATCACCTATCCTTGTGAAAGCTTGAACGTCTCTTGTCCCCCAAAACGCTCGCTCCATCGACGAGCTGATTGTTATAAAAATACGAAGATGGAAACTTTCGAATGTCCGGATGCATTCGGTACTGTAAAGCATCCCAAATTTAAGAAAATGTTGCAACGAAACATACCATGCCGAATTTTACCTGTGTACTAAGCATCGTCACCGGATAGCCGTTCTTCTGGAAGCGTTCAAACATGCTGCGCTCGTAGCATACGCTGCTTGCCGCTTGTGATAAGACTGTTGCTGGAAGCTGCTTGGGATCTCCTACCTGATCATAAAACAAAAAAACTTGTTATTACAGGCAAGCAATGACAAAAACCAGTACCAGGACACATCTTCCGTGATTGCCTCCCAGAAACTGTAAGGGAATCAAACTTGCTGGTTCCAGCGCCTGTGTAAGAACAGAAAACACTTAGAGAACCCTGTCTGACTGCTTACTTTACCTGTCCAGCTTCGTCAATCACAACAGCATCGAAAAAGAGTTCAGTATCTTTTTCCGAGGTATCCATGCACGCAGCATATACATCTCCTCCACAGCCACCCAGTGTCGTCAACACAATGTCGGCGTCCCGGATGTTCTGGTTTTTCAGCTTTCTTCTCCTCTCCTTGCTGATCTCGAAAGTCTTTCTGGATTTACGAATATCCAGATTAAGATCGTTCTTCTGCTGCTCCAACTGCGTCAGCTTTGCCATCAGCGAGTCGTCATGAACACCTTCAGACTTCCGACGAAGAATCTCATTTATCTTTTCTGTGACCTGTTCCAGCTTGGAAACCAGTTCCTGAGCAGAATCCTCCTGGCTAGTGTCGGCGTCCTCTTTGATGAGCGTGTCGATAAAAACCGGCACTGAATCAGGATGCACCAGTCTTGCATTCCCAGTACGCACAAGTTTGGGCCTGTAAAGCTGGCCTGTTGAACTGTATATCTCACGAAGGCGACCAACTAGCTCGTCGACAGCTGCATTTGACTGTGCACAAACAAGAACCCTGGCCTTTGCCTTCGTCGGGGCAAGTTGATCACGTTCAATCTGCTTTGCATAAGCCATCGCTTGCCAGGAGCTAGCAACCGCTGCATGGTGGCTAAGTCTCTGATTTCCAGAAGTACGGCAAACGTCCTCGTTGCTTTCACGACTATGTAATAGTGCGCTGACAATAGCAACTATAGTTCGGGTCTTTCCTGTACCTGCAAACACACATACGTTACACACAACCAAAAGAAAAACAAAGCTTTACTCACCTGGTGGCCCCTGAATTAGAGAGATTTCGTGCTGATCTTTCCGGCTATCTCCTAAGCTGGCTTTTATAGCTGATAATTGACTCTCGTTGTAATCTTCTTTGAGCTTTCGCCACAGTTTCTCCGGTAGCGGAACAGGTCTACCTGAATGCTGATCAGACGCGGCGGGTGACAGTATAGATTCCAATAATGGCGAAGATGACAGTGCAGAGACGGCCTGAAATTCCCGAACTTGCGGCGTGATGTTCATGAGCCGAGTTATGTGCCATGTACTGCGAATGTGAAGCACGCTCTTTAACTTAAAAAGCTTCTCGTTGTTTGGAGGCAAGAAGAGCTTCGCACTGAAAACATCTTTATCTCGACGATCCACCTGTGTTTGCCGAAAGTGAGAAAAACAATGCAAAAGAGAACACGAAAGTACCTTTCCCAGTAGATGCACGCTTCCTGGGCATTCTAGAAAAGGCTTCTTGCTTATAAGCAGCAAATCGTTCTCAGTGCAAGCTGAAGATGCACCGACTTTTCCAGCTTCTGACTTAAACCGTGCCACGTGAAGGTTGTCAACACGTTCCAAGCTCATAAGATGAACCATCCCCACTTTCTCTGTATCATCTGCGTTGAACTCGTCGCGAGCACGATGAAGTTGTGCTCGAAACTCCTCTATGAGTAGCGGCCGAAAGACTTCCATGTACTGCTCAGCGTTTCTAAAACTCAGGGGAACCTTCACCAGGTCAGGCGGGTCTTCGTTGTCAGCGAACAGGTCCAGACTTAAGATCCGCATAAGCCACTCGTCCATCTTCGGTGGCGGAGGTTTTCCTGGACGACGTTTGTTTCTTGCCAAAATTGAAGGTTTCAGCTGTGCATCGGGTACAGGCATGTCGATCTTCATCAGCTTCCGTCTCTCTTTTGGTGCTGTTGACATTAAAGGTGCACGCTGCTTCTTGGAAACCTCATCCTCACTAACGAGATCATTGAGAAGTTTGCTCATGTCGTCAGCATTTTTCGCTTCAGCTGGTAACACCGGTTCAATCGGCCTTTGCTGCTTCCGCTCAGCAGGGCTAACTTGGTGCACCTGTTGTATAGCCTTAGCTTGCTTCTCCATCTCGACGGGCTTGGTTGGTGGTTCCATAGTCGTAAGGTGCTGCTCAGACATACGCAAGGACAAAGATAGATCATGCTGGCGCAAACGGCTGAACTTTACCTGCGGTTGCGAAGCGAGCTTGTTCAAGTTTTTGCCCAAAAGGTTCCGGATATCCATCTCTCCGTGACTTTGACGAGGCTCATACTGCTTTTGTTTGTTTAAGTCCTCTCTTCTATGCAGAGTTTGGCTTGCCACCTTTCGTACCGCAGGCCTTTTATGTTGACGTCCTGAAGGCCCTGGTTCAGCTTGGACATCGGGCCCCTTCTTAGAAACAAGCGGCTTTGCCTCCTCATCGCTACTGAGAAGTACAACTTCCGCCCCTGCCTTCGTATCGGACTTCAGATTTTCGAGTTCATGCGCATTGGATGAAAACAATAAGAGTAGCCTCTCCCTCTCCTCGTTCTCTAGCACAGAGCCTGGAAACGAAGAAAAATGTCAGAATGTTGGATAGCTTGAGTACAGAAAAATAAAACCTGGTTGTAGTAACTCTTTAATTTCTTTACTCTGAGATACTCCCCCACGAGCTAGATCTTCTAGTATAGATACAAGTGCCTCGATATAACGCCTGCGAATGCTGGGAAAAGGTGTGCTGCTCCATGCAAGAAGACTTCGGAACCAGGAAGGACTGTCCATATTAGAGCTTACATTCCACAGCTTCAGTTCAGCCGACGGTATCGTGTACTTGAAAACTAGTGGAAGCAGATCGAATAAACGAGAGCAACTTGCCTAAGAAAACACATGAACAATATATGTTGTGAAAAGGCCGGATTACCTCGTATCCAGTGACTGGGAGACATTGTTGTCCGTGAATGATGGCGTTTACTAGTGATGGCCACAGCAAAGCAGAGAGCTTCCGAGAAAATACTTGCGAGCCAAAACTAAGAAACCTTGTCCCAAGAAAATAAACGTGTTGTCGCGACGAACAATGTCCATAAGGCTCAACGCTTAACTGCAAAAATTGATCAGGACTCGTGACAAAATCTTACGGAATAAACTTACAAACTTGACAGCATGACTGAATCCGCGAATAATGTAGTCTAGCGCTTCCTCACTTTTGCAAAAGAAATGAATCACAGAATCAAGGCCGTTATCCTTGGACAACTGTTGAAGTATATCTTTGGCCACCATACGCAAATCCTAAAGAGATTAATGAGAAGAAACTCAGACAGGCAACTAGATCTTACCACAGATGAGTTCATTAGCAGCAAAATAAAGCACTCGGCCATCGTCGGCTCCCATTGCCAGTCAACGAAAATTCCATCAGCCCGGAATTTATGTCCAAACGAATCTGTGCATCTACAGACAAATATCAAAAAATTAAAAAGCGTGACAAATTGAGCCTAAATACCTTTTGAAGACATTGCTCAACATCCGGAAATTACTGCTAGCTTTCATGGCATTAAGACATCCTTTACCATCGCTCCCATCATCACACCCCGTCGGAATTTGCCAGTGCAGTGAAGCAGAGAAAGCTGCAGAACCTGTTGTAGCCGCCACACTGACTTCAAAAATGGATAAACGTGAAGCTGCCCAGAGAAAAGCCTTCAAGAGCGAAGATGAAAAAACGGAAGGCGCTGTAGTTTCCAACGCTCCAATCCATACAAGAGGGACGCAGTACCAGTTATCACTTTCTGATTCAACTTGTTGAATGAAGCTCTGCCACGAAAATCCTTCCGCGCCCGCGTCTTCTTCTTTCGACGGCCGTACTTTGCAATACAAAGCGGATAAGGCAGCAGCATCCGCAACGAGTAAAATACCGGTAAGGTTTAGAGCAGATTGACGATATTGCAGAGGTAGCTCAGTGTCCTTAATAGATGCTAGTAACGAAGGACCCCTGCGACGAAGGGACGAAGGTCAAAACGAAGAAATCGAAAGAAAAAAAAAAGGTACCAGAAATGTGCACAATCAAACGGAGGCAAAGGTGGCTCCATCTTGTAACTCCGTGCCACAATATCGAATGCAACCTGTCATTACTTGAGAATGATAAAGTAAGAAAACACGTCGATTTTCGAACCTTTGAGCTAAGTTTCTTGGTCAACGGGCTAAAGTTGCTGCTAAATGGCACTTGTTGAAGAAGAAAATAGAGAAGATACCGCCGTTGCCTTTCATACTGTCCGTCTTGAAGGGCCTCTAAAGACTGAATTTCCCTTGCTATTAAAAAGGTTGGGGGATTTAGAAAGGCAACAGTACCTGTAGGAAGAACTCAAAAATATCAAAAACTTCCTTGTGGATTTTTTCATCTTTAACATGAAAGCACTGGCTGAGAAGAGTGTTCCGCAATACGGAAGGAGTAAAAGAGCTTTTTAGCCACAGTTTCAATCCTGGACACAGAGGTTATCACAAGAACAAAACCACAGAATGTTTGTACCGAGAACTTTCAGGAGTGTTTTAAGGCAGCAGAGGGCGTTCCAGAAAACGGTGCTGCCACTTTCACTCACGTAGTTGAGAACGACACCGAGGAATAATGGATAACGTTCCATGATACCGTCTTCAATCGCGGGTGCTTCGAGGCGATGCAATCTATCTTGACAGAGAGAAATGAATGAAACAGTTAACAATGATCATGAGACAAAGTTCAACTTACATGCTCTTTAGCCCCTGCCACAGAGACTCAAAGGTCACTCCCACGATGGCATTTACAGGTGATGGTGATTCCAGAAACTTCATACGTTTTTCGAGGAGTGGCTGAACAACTTCCAGTTCTTCGGCGTTTTTGAAGGGTTCCAGTGTCGTCGCAAGGTTATAGGCGACTCCTCGTACCACTTGGCTGCTGTGAAATAGTAGCGCACACAAGCCCTGAGAAGAGCGTAAGTTGAAAGAACTAGAAAAAAACACAGTGCCGGATACTCTCACATACCGGATACTTTCTGTCCGTGGCGAATTGGAGCTCGTGAGTGTCGGAGACGTAGCGCATGAACTGGACAAGACCTTCGTTCAGGTCGGAGTCATCGAGAAGCTCAGGATACATAAAAAGCTGCAAAAGAAAGAGTAAGAAAAGAAGAACAGGGACAAAGAATGAAAAGTTCACCTCGTAGAGGAGACATGAAACGCTTCGTTCATCACCGGTCTTAACAGAGCTTTGCATGGACGATATCACTCTCTGCTTGTCAAGTGTCAGCAACACGGCAAGGATCGGCTTGACGACGGCGTCCATGTACTCATTCCGATAGTGTTCTTTCACCTGGTAGTACTGGACGACGCAGCTCGTGCAAACACTGAGCTCGGAAGAAAGCCTCTTCCAGAGCACTTTGATCGAGAGATTTTCATCCGCGCTCTTGAAATATGCGTGAAACGTCTCGAGCAGCGGCATCGCGACGTCCCGGTGATGGCACCAGCAATGACGATCCGCCGGGAGCTTCTTGAGGAACTCAAACGCATCGGCGAACCTGAGGCGATTTCAATGGGGGAGTGAAAGGGGCCGCATTCTTCGACAAAATCACACGCCCTACCAGGATTCCTTGAGGCGCCGGTACCGATCGTCATCCTCCTCCTCCTCGATCGTCTTCCAGCGCTTTAGCAGCTCGGCCTCCCGCGCTCCATCCCCTCCTCTCATAGGACGGATTACTCGAGCCCTAAAACCCTAAAGGTTTAACACGGAGTTTAATTCAATGGCATTTTAAACAAAACCACAGCTTATATCAAACGCGCGCTTCGCGCAGCTAGAAAGCCTTCTGTGAACGCCGTGTTCTTGAACATAACCTGGGAGGAACACTACACTGTTAGCAAGATAGAACGGCATGAAAGGAAAGAAAAAGAACGAACAAGAGATGCTTACCAAGAGATTTTCCAGCTCCGGTTTTACTCTCTTTTCGATCGCCTCCCAAGTCTCCTTGTCCGATTTCTCCAGAGCTTTAGACGCGATTGTGCTCAAGATTAGCGATGATAGAGCCTCTGTACTCGCAAAGTCTGTTCTCCTGGACTCGTCGCCTGGTTTTAAGAACTCGGGAGAATCAAAAACCAAGAGAATTCGAAGAGTTTTGCTCTTACCTCTTACAATCGCAGCAGGCTTTTCTTTTGATTGTGATTCGCTGGACGGTTTTCTCAATTCGCTGCCAGTTCCATCTGCCGCTGTGAAGTCAGTATTGCGAAAACTATGAACTCAGTGTTACTTGGCATCCCTTCCGTTGATGACTCCTTTTTACTTGGAACATAGACGGAAAGATCTGCTTGGTCTTTTCCAGCTTGAAGAGCAGCCTAGAACAAGTATGAAGATCATCACTCCGATTCAAACTCAAGCTCACCTCCAGATCAACGTAGATGGGAGTTTTGCCGATCGATTCTAGGAACTGTTCCAGCGAAGCCCGAGTCACGGCTATAATACAGAAGGACGAGATAGTTCCTGAGATGTAGAGAGAACTTAGGAAAACTTACCGATGCTTAGTTCATCAGAGACAGGAAAGATGAGTCGTGATGAGGTCTCGAACTTTTCATCCAGCAGTAGAACTATAGAGCTGCTCAAAACCAAGTCAGGGGGATTGAAAATCACCATCGCCAAAAAGAGTGTGCAGCCGCTCACACCTTTGCGAGTCAGTGGTGAGAACAAATGGCGAAACAAGCGCTGGAGGAACTCCCAGTAACTCCACAACATTTTCCTCTGGAGCAAATCGAACTCCGCCCTTCCCAACGCCAAGACGAATGCTCAGTGCTTCAAAAGGAAAGAAAAAAAAATCACAGTGAGCACGCAAAAAAACGCGAGCATTTTCTCACCTTTGAGGTCCAAGTTTGTCGACTGCTTGCAAGAGATGAGAAACATTCTACTCTTCTTGTCCTGGAAAATCCCCGCATCAAGGCGACCAAAACTTCATAAAAGAGGACACATACTTTGACAAGGAGATTTTTCGTGCCCGAGTCATTGTTCGCTGCCTAGAAGCATTACCCAGTCGGAATATTGCCACTATATCACAAATGCCACCATACCTTGTCACCGCTCGCTCGAGAGATCTCCTCCAAAGAAATCCCTCGCCCCTGACAATCCAACTCAAGCCCAGCACTGCGGTGAAACCATCACATACCTTGAGGAGCTCCAAAAGCGCCATGGACAATAGGGCTTTTGGAAGAATATTCTCAAGAGTCTTGGAGTAGTTCTTCCTGGATTTCTTGCAAACTTTACTGAGATGCCTGGAAAGGTCAGGTATGTGACAAACTTCAGTTTCTCATGAGAGACCAGTTGGACGATAGCCAAATTGTTTATAGATAGCTAGGGTTAAATACAAATGAAGAGTTGAAATAGATGTTTACTAAGAGCAGCTTTCTCAGTAAACTAGTATGGTCTGCAAACATGCTAAGAAAGTGTTAGATTATCTTGGGATGGATTAGCTTATGCAAAAAATTACTTAGCACTCAACCACATTACATCCTTTACTGATTGGTTAAAAAGGTCATGGTCATGAGGCATTTACATATTATAGATATTAACATTCATGTGGAAAAGATAAATTTAGTTTTTGGTGTTTAACATGAATAAACATAAGGTATTACATTATCATATATATTAGACATTAGTAAAATTCAATATAAAACTGTTTCCATCTATATATCACTAGTTTGACTTTAAAAAACACAAAAGATAAAAATTATAAAAAGATAAACATAAATTTATATATAATCAGAAATTTTTAATTTTTTTTCTATTTCTCATTATTGAACTCAATTAAACTTTTGGAAAGTGATTTTAATAGTAAATAGAAAACAGTGATTTTTGACATATAACTTAAAAATAAACAAACACATGTTTGACATTTAACACTGCTCCAACTTTGGAATCCAGTCAATATTTATTTTTATAAAATATAATATTTTATTCTCATAACAGGAATAGCATTTTTGGATTGAAATAATAACTTAACATACTATCTACTTTTAAATGAAACTTAATATTTAATAAAAATATTTATTTTGAAATTATTATTATTTCTTGGTATGAGAGTTTAATTAGCTTGATATTATAAAACATAAACTAGATTAAATGAGTAAAAATAATTTTTCTTTTTTATTTTGTAAAACTTTTATTATCTAATTTTATACTTGATATATTTAGCCAATATAGCAATCTATAATTAAAATAAAAATTATGTGTAAATTATTTATATCAGAAATATATGTTACAATTTTTAAATTTTGAATTAAGTAAAATATATACCTAAAAGGTAATTTTATACTTTATCTCGGTAAAAAACGCAATTATTTACCATCAATATTTTTAGGGTTCTTCCGAAGGGGTGCCACGATCAGCTGGCAATTCCAAAGATATTACACACTGGATCCTTGTCTGGACGCGCTTCCGCGGGTTCTCCTATTCTCGGATTTGTCTGCGCATGAGGCCTAGATAAACTTGCCGAGCTCGCATTCTTTCCAGGTAAACATTCAAAGATGGTGTTCTTTGCGAGATTTCTAGCTCTAGCATGTCTTGTAGCGATTGCTGTGGCCGATCCAGCGGCACCTCCTCCAGGAAATTAGTATGCATCAATGCTTCCTCATTGCTTCTCTCTATGTTTATGTTGATCGTAGGAGTTTTTCTTCTTTCGAATGCTAAACTTTGTTTCTCTGGGTGGATTCCAGCGCGTACCTCCGGGTGAGAGGCCGTGGCAAGCAGCTCTACGCTTGCAATGCTGCGTCCAAGGCCTGGGAGTTCGACGTTGCTTGGGCGGATTTGTTCTACCCCTCGGACAAAAACTATACGCGGCGAATTGGAGTTCACTATTTCCTCCAGTTTCCAGATGCCAACGGTGGACGACCGTCCTGGTCGCTGTTTAGAAGTCCTGGAGATCCAGACTCTGCGACTCCATCGCTCACAGTCACAGGTACCTTGTCGCTTGTTCTATCTTTTGCTGTGCTTTGTGGTTTTTATATGTTTTTTCTTTCGCTGTTTTCTGCCAGGCAAAGTGCTGGACAAAACTCCATCAGCCGGAAACATCGATGCACTGCTCCTCCAAGTTACTTCTTTCAGTGGACGCACAGGCATTTCTTATATCCAGCGATATCCAGTGAGTGGAGGAGTGGCTCCTGCGGCCAACCTTTGCACCAAAGCGGGAGACACTCTAGCCGTGGACTACGAGAGCGACTACGCCTTCTTCTCCCAGCTCAAGAGGCCTGCCGCTTCGGGTCTTTCAAACGCAACAAGCAACAGTACCAAGGTCGTGGCATCCTACTTTGGCGAGGGATTCCAGCTCTACACTTACGAGAATTCTTCCTGGGTTCTAAAGGGAGCCTCGGCCTCCCTGAGCTCTGTTCCCGGACGAGAGATTGTTGGGAGTCACTATTTCCTTTATCAAGCTGATGCGAGCGGCGGACAGCCGACTTGGACCATCTACTCTCCGACTTACAGTCGTGTGACTGGCAAAGTGACCGAGAAAGTTTCAAGCGACAACTCGAGTGTTCCGGTGCTTCGTCTAGAGAGGACCAGCAGCAGCGGAGAGCCGTAAGTTTTCTATCTGCGAGTTGAGATTCTAAGAGTTTCCACTTTCAGGGAAGGAATAGCGCGTGCAACGAGGATCGAGCGGTTGTCCCCGCGTGGAGGTCTGCCACCCACCAATCCTGGCAAAAATGGTGAAAGATTCAGATCGCCATACACATCAATCTACTGGTTCTATGCGTGAGAGGGCACTTGACAGGTTTCACTGACAGAAGAAATAAGACCTTACTGTGTTGTTCCATTCAATTTTTCTAATCCAAACTTGCGTTTCAGTCACAAAGATGGTGCCGTGCCGAGCTAGCTCGACGAGAACTTCCTCATGGAAGACGAGCTAGAGAGCACGTACGAAGCAGAGACCTCGGGCTCCAGTTGGAGCGTCCTCTCGGCGGCAACCGAGGCCTGCCGCTCGCTCCCCTTGCAAACTTTGTTGCTCGAGTCGAGCAGGATCGTCCAAGGCACGGGACCTGGCTCAAACGGCATGACATCGACGAGCTCCTGCGCTAGCTGAAGCTGCCCCGACCGTCCCAGCAGATCCACCACGCACACAAAGTGATCCACGCTCGGCCTCAAACCAAAGTCCTCCTGCATGCTCTGGAAGAGCTCGAGTCCTCTACTCAGCATTCTGGCATGGCTACAGACCGAGAGCACGCTCACAAACACGATTTCGTCGGCCGCAGCGCCGCCCTCCAACAGCATGAGCTCGAAAGTCCGGATGGCCGCCTGGGACTCGCCAGCTTGAGCGTAAGAAGACCATGGCGTCGTAAGAAGCTACGTCCCTGTGGAGTGGAGGGATTTGCCAGAAGACAGCCTCGGCACTGGGCAGTGATCCACACTTCTTGAACATCTGGACGAGAGCAGTGTGAAGCTTCTGAGAGTGGAGCCTCGCCTGGATGATCTCCTCGTGGACAAGCTTGGCTTCTCCGAGAGAAGTGACCCCATTGATGAGGCTGACGAAGGTGACATGGTTGGCTTCCACGCCTCCCAAGTCCATTCCAGCGAGAGCTTGGATGGCCTCGCGGCAGTGGTGGTTCTCTCCAAAGGCCGTGATCAGTGCAGTCCAGCAAAAAGCGTTGCGGAGGCTCGCTCGGGTTTGATCGAAGACTGTGACGGCGTCCACCAGGCTGCGGCATTTCCCATACATGCTCACCAGCAAGACCTGGATGCGTTGGTTGCGGTCGAGGCCTTGATCGATGATCTCAGCGTGGAGCGCTCGTCCGGTTTCAAGCTCGCCAGCATCAGCGCAGGCTCCCAGGGCTGCGATGAAAGTTATCTCGTTTGGTTTGATCCTCTCGAGCTGCATGGTTTTCAGCAGCTCCAGAGCTCGGCCATTGAGATTAAACACCAAGAGCATCAAGTTCCAAGTGATGATGTTTCGTCTCTTTGCGGGCATGGAATCAAACACTTGCTTTGCACGAAATGCTTCCCTGTTTTGGGCATATGCAGTGATCATAGCAGTCCAAGCCATTTCATCCTTGTCATGGATTACATCAAAGATCTTCCTTGCCTTTTTGACAAGACCATTGTGAGAAAACATTTGTAACATTGTAGTTTGGGCAATTATGTCCTTTTCAGGCATGAGAGCAAACTACTGTTAAATACTTCTTCCTCAATTGAGTTTTATTTCAGCATTCTTATCTAGAGTGGATTTTTTTGGATAATGGTCCCGTATTTATAGTTGAGTTTTGATGTCTCGGTTAAGGATATGCTATACTTTCACAAGTGCTTATCATCCACAGTCAAACAGTTTGGTGAAATGGCTTGTTCAGACATTCAAAAGAATGATCATAAAGTATGTGAATTTTCAGCATTCAGATTGAGATGGTTATTTACTGTTTTTTCGATATGTATATATCACAGGGGTGTAAAGTTTTGTTGATGTTTCACCATATAAATTTTTATATGGTCATGATCCAATATTATCAATGGAGCTGGGTTTACCTTCGCGATTGTCATAAGTTGCCAATACTAGGTCATGGGATTAGTATTTGACAAACATTCTTCCACTTGTCCAAGTAGAATTTACTAAACATTTAGGCCACATACAAATGGGACAACAACGGCATTACCACTCCTATCATTGTCCACCTGCAGAGTATAAAATGGATGACTTGATGTTAATCTGTTTTCCTCATCTTACAGTATGTGGTTTATCTAAGGGGCTCTTTGCTCAGTGGAAATGACCGTATTAAGTGTTGTAGCAAGTTGGACCGCAAGTATATGAGGTTTGGGGTGACGTCCAACAAACTAATCCTCCAGAAATTGTGCATGTGTAGCAGTTAAAATGCTTTATACAAAGGGATCAAGAACAATTAATACCACCTATAGATTCCAATGCTTTCTTTTGATGTTCCTCCAGATCCCCTCCCATTTACAAAAGAACTTTGATAGTTTTCCATTATTTTGAGAGGAGGGGATGATGTGAAGTCCCAAGTGTATGGCTATAATGCCGTATACTAATATTAGTGTAGTGGAATTTTAGTAGCCATCGGATTTGTTTCAATCCAGACCACTCGCTCTTATATATAAGCTAGGGTTTTTGAGTTAATTGATATGTATATTTTTTGTATTCCCTTTCCATATTCCATGCATTCACACATCTATAAAAAATACAAAAAATAAAAACTATAAAAAAATAAATATAAATTTATATATAATCAAAGATTTCTAATTTTTTTCAATATCTCATTATTGAACTCAATTAACCTTTTGGAAAGTGATTTTGATAGTAAATATATAGCTTAAAAATAAACAAGCACATATTTGACATTTAACATTACCCCAATGTAAGCTCCTAAATTTAGACTTCCCGGGAGGTCACCCAGCCCAGTACTATTCAAACCCAAAGACGATTAACCCCAACTATCCTAAAACCCTTAACCGATTGGAAAAGGGGGTGCACTCTTGTTCATGGGCCCTTTCTCTCTATATTTGAACCCCATGGATCGTCTCTCAAGTCGTTCTCTTTGGTTGCTTACACCCAACTTTAGAATCCAGTTAATATTTAGTTTTGTAAAATATAATATTTTATTCTCATAACAAAAATAATATTTTAAGATGTATGGATTACAATAATAGCTTAACATTTTATCTACTTTGAAATGAAAATTAAAAACGTATTAATATTTTTAAAACATTTAATTTAAATTTTTTATTATTTCTTGGTATGAGAATTTAATTATCTTGATATTATAAAACATAAACTAAATTAAATGAGTGAGAATAATTTTTTTTTGTTTTGTAAATGTTTTATAATCTAATTTTATACTTGATATATTTAGCCAATTAGCGATCTATAATTAAAATAAAAATTATGTGTAAATGATTTATGTCAGAAATATGCCATTATGATGTTGAATTAAGTGAAATATATACTAAAGGGTATAATTATACTTTATCTCGGTAAAAATGCAATTATTTACCTTCAATATTTTTAGGGTTCTTCCGAAGGAGTGCCACGATCAGCTGGCAATTCCAACGATATTACACACTGGATCCTTGTCTGGACACGCTTCAACCTCCGCGGGTTCTCCTATTCTCGGATTTGTCTGCGCACGAGGCCTAGATAAACTTGCCGAGCACGCATTCTTTCCAGGTAAACATTCAAAGATGGTGTTCTTTACGAGATTTCTAGCTCTAGCATGTCTTGTAGCGATTGCTGTGGCCGATCCAGCGGCACCTCCTCCAGGAAATTAGTATGCATCAATGTTTCCTCATTGCTTCTCTCTATGTTTATGTTGATCGTAGGAGTTTTTCTTCTTTCGAATGCTAAACTTTGTTTCTCTGGGTGGATTCCAGCGCGTACCTCCGGGTGAGAGGCCGTGGCAAGCAGCTCTACGCTTGCAATGCTGCGTCCAAGGCCTGGGAGTTCGACGTTGCTTGGGCGGATTTGTTCCTCACCTCGGACAAAAACATTACGGGGCGAATTGGAGTCCACTATTTCCTCCAGTTTCCAGATGCCAACGGTGGACGACCGTCCTGGTCGCTGTTTAGAAATCCTGGAGATCCAGACTCTGCGACTCCATCGCTCACAGTCACAGGTACCTTGTCGCTTGTTCTATCTTTTGCTGTGCTTTGTGGTTTTTATATGTTTTTTGTTTCGTGCCAGGCAAAGTGCTGGACAAAACTCCATCAGCCGGAAACATCGATGCACTGCTCCTCCAAGTTACTTCTTTCAGTGGAGCCACAGACAGTTCTTATATCCAGCGATATCCAGTGAGTGGAGGAGTGGCTCCTGCGGCCAACCTTTGCACCAAAGCGGGAGACACTCTAGCCGTGGACTACGAGAGCGAGTACAGATTCTTCTCCCAGCTCAAGAGGCCTGCCGCTTCGGGCCTTTCAAACGCAACAAGCAACAGTACCAAGGTCGTGGCATTCTACTTTGGCGAGGGATTCCAGCTCTACACTTACGAGAATTCTTCCTGGGTTCTAAAGGGAGCCTCGGCCTCCCTGAGCTCTGTTCCCGGAGGAGAGATTGTTGGGAGTCACTATTTCCTTCGTCAAGCTGATGCGAGCGGTGGACAGCCGACTTGGGCCATCCACTCTCCGACTTACAGTCGTGTGACTGGCAAAGTGACCGAGAAAGTTTCAAACGACAACTCGAGTGTTCCGGTGCTTCGTCTAGAGAGGACCAGCAGCTGCGGAGAGCCGTAAGTTTTCTATCTGCGAGTTGAGATTCTAAGAGTTTCCACTTTCAGGGAAGGAATAGCGCGTGCAACGAGGATCGAGCGGTTGTCCCCGCGTGGAGGTCTGCCACCCACCAATCCTGGCAAAAATGGTGAAAGATTCAGATCGCCATACACATCAATCTACTGGTTCTATGCGTGAGAGGGCACTTGACAGGTTTCACTGACAGAAGAAATAAGACCTTACTGTGTTGTTCCATTCGATTTTTCTAATCCAAACTTGCGTTTCACATTCACAAAGATGGTGCCGAGCTAGCTCGACGAGAACTTCCTCATGGAAGACGAGCTAGAGAGCACGTACGAAGCAGAGACCTCGGGCTCCAGTTGGAGCGTCCTCTCGGCGGCAACCGAGGCCTGCCGCTCGCTCCCCTCGCAAACTTTGTTGCTCGAGTCGAGCAGGATCGTCCAAGGCACGGGACCTGGCTCAAACGGCATGACATCGACGAGCTCCTGCGCTAGCTGAAGCTGCCCCGACCGTCCCAGCAGATCCACCACGCACACAAAGTGATCCACGCTCGGCCTCAAACCAAAGTCCTCCTGCATGCTCCGGAACAGCTCGAGTCCTCTACTCAGCATTCCAGCATGGCTACAGACTGAGAGCACGCTCACAAACACGATTTCGTCGGCCGCAGCGCCGCCCTCCAACAGCATGAGCTCGAAAGTCCGGATGGCCGCCTGGGACTCGCCAGCTTGAGCGTAGGCCGAGACCATGGCGTCGTAAGAAGCTACGTCCCTGTGGAGTGGAGGGATTTGCCAGAAGACAGCCTCGGCACTGGGCAATGATCCACACTTCGTGAACATCTGGACGAGAGCAGTGTCAAGCTTCTGAGAGTGGAGCCTCGCCTGGATGATCTCCTCGTGGACAAGCTTGGCTTCTCCCAGTGAAGTGACCCCATTGACGAGGCCGACGAAGGTGACATGGTTGGCTTCCACGCCTTCCAAGTCCATTCCAGCGAGAGCTTGGATGGCCTCGCGGCAGTGGTGGTTCTCTCCAAAGGCCGTGATCATCGCAGTCCAGCAAACAGCGTCGCGGAGGCTCGCTCGGGTTTGATCGAAGACTGTGACAGCGTGCACCAGGCTGCGGCATTTCCCATACATGCTCACCAGCAAGACCTGGATGCGTTGGTTGCGGTCGAGGCCTTGATCGATGATCTCGGGGAGCGCTCGTCCGGTTTCGAGCTAGCCAGCATCAGTGCAGGCTCCCAGCGCTGCGATGAAAGTTATCTCGTTTGGTTTGATCCTCTCGAGCTGCATGGTTTTCAGCAGCTCCAGAGCTCGGCCATTGAGATTAAACACCGAGAGCATCGAGTTCCAAGTGATGATGTTTCGTCTCTTTGCGGGCATGGAATCAAACACTTGCTTTGCACGAAATGCTTCCCCGTTTTGGGCATATGCAGTGATCATAGCAGTCCAAGCCATTTCATCATTGTCAAGGATTACATCAAAGATCTTCCTTGCCTTTTCGACAAGACTGTTGTGAGAAAACGCTTGTAATTATGTCTTTTTTAGGCATGAGAGCAAACTATTGTTAGATACTTTTTCATTAATTGAGTAGTGTTTCAGGATTCTTATCCGGAATGGATTCTTTTGGATAATGGTCTTGTATTTATAGTTGAGGCATTTTATGTTTTGATGTTTCGGTTAGGGATACGCCACACTTTCACAAGTGCTTATCATCTATAGTTAGACGGTTTAGTAAAATAACTTGTTCGGACATTCAAAAGAATGATCGTGAAGTACGTGAACTTTCAGCATTCGGATTAGAATAGTTATTTACCGTATTTTTGGTATGTATATGTCACAGGGGTGTAGAGTTTTGTTGATGCTTCACCATATAAATTTTTATATGGTCATGATCTAATATTATTAATGAAGTTGGGTTTACCTTCACGATTGTCACGAGTTGCCAATGCTAGGTCATAAGATTAATATTTGACAAACATTCTTCCATTTGTCCAAATAGAGTTTACCAAACACTTAGGCTGTATACAAGTGGGACAACAACGACACTATAACTTTTATCATTGTCCACATGCGAAGTATAAAGTGGATGACTTAGTGTTAATTTGTTTTCCCCATCTTATAATATGTGGTTTATCTAAGGGGCTCCTTGCTCAGTGGAAAGGACTGTATCAAGTGTTGTGGCAAGTTGGACCACAAGTATATAAGGTTTGGGATGATGTCCAACAGACTGATCCTCCTGAAATTATGTATGTGCAGCAGTTAAAACGCTTTATACAAAGGGATCAGGAATAATTGATACCACTTACAGATCCACCAATGCCTCCTCCTGACGTTCCTCCAGATCCCCTCCTGTCTACAAAAGAACCTTGATAGTTTTCCATTATTTTGAGAGAAGGGGATTATGTGAGGTCCAAGTGTACAGCTACAATGCCGTATACTAATATTAGCGTAGTGGGATTTTAGTAGCCATTGGATTGGTTTTAATTTAGACCACCTTATATATAAGCTAAGGTTTTTGAGTTAATTGATATGCATATTTTCTGTATTCCCTTTCCATATTCCATGCACTCACATGTCTATATATCACTAATTTGACTTTAAAAAACACAAAAGATAAAAACTATAAAAAAATAAACATAAATTTATATATAATCAGAGATTTCTAATTTTTTTCAATATCTTATTATTGAACTCAATTAACCTTTTGGAAAGTGATTTTGATAGTAAATATATAACTTAAAAATAAACAAGTACATAATTGACATTTAACACTACTCCAACTTTGGAATCCAGTCAATATTTAGTTTTGTAAAATATAATATTTTATTCTCATAACAGAAATAACATTTTAAGATGTATGGATTACAATAATAGCTTAACATTTTATCTACTTTGAAATGAAAATTAAAAACGTATTAATATTTAATAAAAATTGTAATTTGAAATTATTATTATTTTTTGGTATGAGAATTTAATTATCTTGATATTATAAAACATAAACTAAATTAAATGAGTGAGAATAATTTTTTTTTTTTTTGTAAATGTTTTATAATCTAATTTTATACTTGATATATTTAGCCAATATAGCAATCTATAATTAAAATAAAAGTTATGTGTAAATTATTTATATCAGAAATATGCCATTATGATGTTGAATTAAGTGAAATATATACTAAAAGGTATAATTATACTTTATCTCAGTTAAAACGCAATTATTTACCTTCAATATTTTGAGGGTTCTTCCGAAGGAGTGCCAGCTGGCAATTCCAAAGATATTACACACTAGATCCTTGTCTAGACGCGCTTCAATCTTTGTAGATTCTCCTATTCTCGGATTTGTCTGCACATGAGGCCTGGATAAACTTGCCGAGCTCACATTCTTTCCAAGTAAACATTCAAATATGGTGTTCTTTGTGAGATTTCTAGCTCTAGCATGTCTTGTAGCGATTGTTGTGGCCGATACACAATGGAAGGATTGATAAATTGAGTGCAAAAATGGAGGTGTTGGTTCCCCTTGGCTCAATAAGGGTTGTTAGTCAATAATTAATGAGGACATTGACATCTCTGAAAAGGGGGGTGAGTGTAACATATGTGATCATGGGATGAGATTTAGATATATTAACACCGTGGATCCTTGGAACTTTGGGGGATAAATGGGGATAAAATAGCCACTAAGGGCTCTTTCATTAAGCAATTGCCCTTTTTGCAATTGGCTTAAGGGGAGAAAGATAAGGTGTGTTAGTGAGGGGACAAAAGTAATGGAAGTAGAGGTAAAAGTAGAGAGATGAAGAGGTACAGAAATGAAAGGAATGGATGAAATATAAAGAAGTATGAGACAAAAAGGAAAAGCCTCAAAGTCACACTTGGCATGATTATGATGCAACTAATCTATACCAAAGATGAGGTTAAAAGCTTAACTTAGCACCACCCACAATGATTGCAACCCAAGCTCGAGATCGCCCATACGCACAACTAAGTCTGCCTCATCCAGTGCACATGTATGTGTACAGCCATTGCCATAAAGAATGAAAATTAACTCTATGGCACGATGCAAATGTAGACGGCAACGTGTGACAACGGGTCAAGCAATAGAAGATAAACTCAAACCTGTCTCAACTAACATGGAGAGAATAATAAAAGATTGCTTATTATAAAAACAAGCTTAGAAAGTAAACATTGGATGAATTGGTGTCGAGTGAACCCCTTGATAATACTCCCAAAAGAAAGATAAAGGGGTCACTAACTTATTCGTGCAAAGTCCTTCAATTACTCATGCGATTCTTTGTTTTCTGGATGCATCTCGGTGTCTAGACCTTCCACTGCAACAACACTAACAGGACGTTGTTGATGCCAAGATCTCCACCCAAGAAATGGTGGCCGCCAATTTGGAAAACACCGATAACACTAATAAGTGTGATCAACTTCATCACACGCCCAACAACAAATATCACGGCCATGACTACGGCTTTGCCCTTGTCCTTGGACTCGAGCAGCAACAACATCAGCCTCCATTGGAATAGGATCATCACCTATAGGAAGTGGAGTTAAAGGACGTGTAGCGAGAAGTGGAAGAGGATATTTCATAACGTTGTGCCAAGCGAAGAGCATTGTCAAAGGTGGCAGGAGCAAGTGCATGCACAAGTTTGACAAGATTTTGACAAAGTGCTGGCCACAACATTCCTAATTTGATTCGCTCCGACATATTTGGCTTTACATGAAGCAAAAGGCTTCGGAAATGAACGCCAAATTGCATCACCGACTCAGATGGCCTTTGATGAAAACAATGCAATTGTTGGAAGGTATCATCGCAATCGTCAACATATCCGAATGCACGTTTGAAGACGTCCGGAAGAATACTCCAATCCTCACGAGTGACTGTGTTCAAACCATTGTACCATTGTAATGCCGTCCCTTGGAGACACATGGGAAACTCACGCAAACGTTGAGCATCATCCCAAAAATGATATGTGGCAATCACTATAAAGTGATCGAACCAATGGTACACATCATCCCTAGGATTCCTGCAAAAAATTCCACGGTGATAGTATATCCAAATCTCATCCCATGATCACATGCGCTACACTCACCCCCCCTTTTGTGTAGACCAGCTAAAATTCCACGGTGATAGTATATCCAAATCTCATCCCATGATCACGGTGGATACCTTCGTCCGTGGATACTCCACACAAGAGGAAGGACATACGCATGGATGCCCAATACGTACGATTTCAAATTTAGGGGTAGGAATATACCTTGCTCAAGGGTATATTATACTTTTAAGTAACCACTAATCAATGGGAATCGAACCCATGCCATTTACTCCGATACCAACTTGTGAGACACAAAATCCCTGGGCCCCAAAGTGGAGCCGGAAGGGTGCCACGTGGTAGTGGCCGAAGCGAGAGCCAAACGAGCGTAACACGTTTGGACCAAAAGCTCCGACTTGAAAAGTCAAGAGCGGGAGTGGAACTCCCAACGAAGTGCTCGAGGAATGAGCATGAAACGAGCCATAGGCGAGGCTCCAAATAGGGACCCAAAAGGACCAACACATGACACGTGGAAGTGTCTGAGATGGAGTCCGAGGCGGACCCAAAGTGGAGTCCGAGATGGAGTCCAAGATGGACCCGAGATGGAGTCTGAGATGGAGTCCGAGATGGACCCGAGATGGACCCGAGATGGGATCCGAGATGGACCCGAGATGGACCCGAGATGGAGTCCGAGAAGGACCCGAGATGGAGTCCGAGGTGGAGTCCGAGATGGAGTCCGAGATGGACCCGAGATGGAGTCCAAGCTGGAGTCCGAGATGGACCCGCGATGGAGTCCGAGATGGACCCGAGATGGAGTCCAAAGTCGAGACCGGGACCAAGACCGAGACCAGGACCGAGACCGAGACCGAGACCGGGACCGAGACCGAGACCGAGGCCGAGGCCGAGTCCGAGTCCGAGTCCGAATCCGAGTCCGAGTCCGAGTTCGAGTCCGAGTCCGAGTCCGAGTCCGAGTCCGGAGCCTGAGAGGGTGAAAGCCCAAAGCGTTCGTCTCCCAGACCCTGGGGGGTTTGGTGAGCTCCAAAAGTATAGAAGGGGGAGGACTGCAGTGGAGCCAGTTTGGCCAGGAAAGGCCAGTTTGGCCCAGGAAGGCCGGACCCAGTGTTGGGTGATGAGCTGCCCACTGGGAAGTCCAAGACTAGAGTGAACACAGACCGACAAGCGGGGTAGCTTAGTGAAGTGTTCAAGAGCCGGCTCTAGTTCCCCCGGGAGATCGACTGGCCGATGCTCCCAGTCCAAGTGTGGGTGGCACTACCTACTTGGATACCAGGCGTGGCTCAACGGAACCTCGCTCTAAGCCCATGGCTAGAGCACCTAAAGGCGATAGGTGGGGAGAGTACCCAGGTGGCTCACGTAAGGCCACGGTGTTCCGAAATGTTGTCCCAAAGGCCCAGACTGTGGAAAGGAAGAGGAGCAGTCCTCTGGGGTAGTGACCAAGGACACAGTCGTGTGGTGAGGAAGTCCCAGAGGACCGTGGGACTTAGTGGTCGGGCCTGTGGGTCTCGATCCAGTGGCAGTGTTGGCAAACACGGCCAAGGGCAGAAAGGGACTTAGTGGGGACTGACAGAGGGATATTGGGGAAGGCTAATCCCCATGTCAGTGGGCATCCTAAGGATGCTAAGGAGTGGATCTGGGATGATCACTCATGGATGGATGGCCCAGTCTTTGAGTGACGGGACTGGGATGCAGGTGCTGTCAGACCATCGGTGTGACCAAGGTGAATGGGCATGGCCTTAGCGTAACGGGCCGGTACGTCGGTGGTACCTTGGGGTGTCGATCATGGGATCGGACACGTGGAGCACTTGGACCAAGTGCTAAGGTTAAGTGGCATGGATGCCATTCTCGGGGCTGGCAAGCCCCAAGTTCTGAGTTGGACTTATGGAGGTTGTGAATGAGACTCCTCCAAGTGGTTGAAGGTGTGGTTAAGTGACTAAAGTGAAATGGAAAAATTAGTCGCTTACAATTTGGTATCGGAGCTGTTCCTTAGTCCGACTTTTATTGGTGCTCAAGTATATCATCACTGGTGTTGGCAACGGAAGGTCCGAGAAGTGGGCCTATCCTTGAGGAGTAGCAGGTCGGGAAGACATGGCTCTCCATTACAGTTCATGTGTGAACTTGTAGACAAGGTGGTGGATAGAAAATGGGCCAATAATGGAACGACTTTGGGATCTTGGGAACAGTGCAAGGTTTTCCTCATTGAGTTGAGGAGGTGATCCAGATGAGCGTTTGACTCAGCAAATGGGCCAATGTAGTTGTGGTAAACAACTAAAGTTGGGATCACAGGAAAGATAAAGACTCCAAAGCAATAAGGGAGTCACAAGATTATCCTCATATAGTTGAGGTTGGTGCTCATGAATGTGAGACCAAAAGTAATAACCATAGGAGGTCAAATACGGAAAAGGACTCAAGTCCTTGAAATGGTAGCCGGGGCTACCTTTAATAAATGCTGGAACAACCCAAGGAGTTGGGGGGTGTACTTAGAGATGAGTTGGTATTCTCATCACATGGACAAGTAGTCCTAAGGGGCAGAGGTTGCCCCAGAGAACAAAAACAAGTGTCAGAGTAACATTTGTGAAAATAGTCCTTCTGAGTAGGACAGGAATGCAGGAAGTGTATTCCAGTGAGCTAGTGCCTCACAAGTGGGACCTTACGGGTCTGTGGATGAACCAAGTCCAAAACTGCTGGATGACTCAAATAGAGTCAAGGAAAGGTCCTAAAGGGACTGATTGAAGCATTTGGACTGAGGTGTGTTGTACCCCATGAAGGATGGGGGGGGGGGGATCATAGGATCCAAGGATGAGAATAGAGGGTATCTCATCAATGGCAAAATGTGCCATGCTAAAGTTATGGGAAAGGTGTTCCCAGAAGAAAACAACTTTGACACAAAGTTGTGTGTGACCTCTATGGTGCAGTGCTAACAGATGGTTGGCATGAGAAACAGCGGTGTTAGTCTTGGCAAAGACTTAAACACGAAGGGGAAGTGTCATAGAGGTAGGCTCGTGTAGCCGATGGTGTGGAGACACCAAATGTGCCAAGGTGTGATACCTTGAGGCTATGTTGGTGGGTTCATGAGAACCCCTTGCCAAAGGAATCCCAATGGAAATGGGAATGGCATAGCCTAAGCTGCAGAGCATGCAGTTGGAGTGTGGTGACCCAGATAATGATGGAGGTGTGAAAGCACCAAGCAATGAGTTGTAAGACTTGACAAATATGAGGCAACTAAGCAAGAGGTGCAAAATAACTGGTTAAACGGGTAGAAGGTAGCTACCCAAGACTTCTAGCATAGGGAAGTCGGATATACCCTTACGGGGGATAAGTTGCTTACGTTGCGATATAGTAAGTCAATGTCATAAAAGGAAATACTCATTGTCAAGAAAGCCATCATTGGGACACCCGAACACTCTAGAACACCAGAAAGTGGTGTTTAATGGCGCGAGGGCAATGGATAAAGCCCAAGGGACTAAGTCCCTAGCGAATGATGGATAGAAGGTGCTATCCAAATGTCCAAGGTTGCGGAGACAGGAGAGGATTGTCTACCCAAGTTGGACAAAGCCAAGAATGGAATTTTGGCAAGGCTAGTGATGGGCATGTAAAGACCCATAAGCAACAATATAATCCCAGTGTGTGGGATTATAAGGTGAGTATACCCGGATTGAGGAACCACTCCCTGGGCTATTGGGTAGGTTCATCCCTAAGAATACTTGCTAAGGCATGATAGAAAGTGCAAAGCTATCCTCCTAGTCTGGAGGAGAATGACCGAAGGGAAGGTGTGAAGCCAAAAGCAAGAAGTAAGGGGATAGAACCGAACCACAGGAATTGACGGGCATAACCAAGGTTGGTTATGCCAGCTGGGAGTGGAGAATCAAGTGGGGGCTCGAGGGTGTTGCCGCTAGCAACCGTGATGCCATGGAGAGTCTAAAATATGGAATTGTCCATGTTAGACTATGTGGCAATTGGAAAGCTTGCAAGAAGGGAGGCCTTGGCAAGCTGAGGGACAGAGTTCCTTCAAGGTTCCCAAACACGATTCTAGGTAGCTTAGTACCTAGAAAGGCCAAGTGTAAATGGTTCATGGAACGCGCAAAATCAGAGTGGCGCAGCAGAAGCGTAGTCTTGAAGCTTGCCATGAGGCGAGGCTAGCAAGATTAGGGAAGTAGTTCCCGAGTGTTCAAAGAGAGGGCTTTGAACGAAAGTCGATGGTTAAGGACTTTCACGCTTATACAGGAACCATGTTACAATGGTCGGAGGACTTGCCAAGTGAGATTGGCACGTCGGGGGAACAAAGACCCTAGTTGAAAGTGATAACTTCAAAAAGGGTGGGCCATGGGGCCGAGCATGGAGGAGTCCATGCATGATCACAGACATGTCAAGTGAGAGGACTTGGCAGTGTGGAGGAACTAGGTTCCTAAGCTGTGATCTATAGCGCGCTTTAAAAATAGGTTGGTGCACCGGCGTGGGGAGTCACGCCAGGCATCTTGTGTGATGCCGTCCGTAGATGCATATACGGAGGTTGGGTTCGAGTCCCGACCCTCTAGTGCTTGGGTTCAAGTCCCAAATCACTAGGGCGTGGTGATGGTTTGGAATATGAGGACACTCATATTTCGGTGGTCATGGACTCTCAGTGGGGAGACTGGTTTGGGCACACCGCCAAGCGAGGGATGCCTCGGAGTCGTGATGCACGGTTAGATTGCTTAGTGTGAAAGCTCGGCATATCTAACTTGAACACTTTGGTGCACGTGGCACCAAGGACGTGGTGAGTGAGATGGGGACACCTAATCTCAGTTGCTATGGACCCTTGGCCGGAAGGGCTGGCTTGGGCGCACCGCCAAGTGTGGGGGATGCCCCCGGGGTCGTAGTTAACAAGTTAAAGGTCTGGAAGACCTAGAACCTATTGGCAAACCTGTTAAGGTGCCAAGGTGACATCACTAGGTGATCTTGTGGCTAAATAAGGATAAGGTCCTTGTTTGGGCTAAGGAATAAGGTTCCTAGTTCAAAGTGTTGATTTGAACTATTGATGATGGTGTGGCTTGGTCAAGGTGACCAAGTGGGAAAAGCATCTTAGGGAAATGAGCTATGTCATTGCGATGGCATAGTGTGTCCAAGGAAAGTAGTCTCTAAAGAGACCCATAGGACGGTCACAAAGTTGGGCTGTGGATAGAGCCCACTGCAGAAGATGCTAAAGAGACTTACTAGGGGTGAACACTCTAGTCTTGGCAAAGCAGAGCCTTTGCTAGGGAATCAAAAGAATACCTCAAGGAGGGAGGTAGAGATTCAGTGTTGCTTGGTGCAACAATCAACGGATAGGAGCAAAAGATGAGTGGCCAAGATAGGGCCGTGGAATCCCTTGGAAGGAATCCAAGTGGCAAAGTTAGGCGAGGAACACTAATGTGTTGGACGCTAAACAATTGTGGGAAAGGAAGCGAGTTTCCAAGGATGGATTCCGAATTGCTCCGGTTTGGCGAAAGGGGAAGCTCCGAGGGAGGGAGCGGTAAAGTAGCCAAATGATAGGGCCATGGACAGCCCTAGCACAAAGTATGATAACTGGAACTTAGTGCCCAAGGTGGCACGAAATAAAAGAGAGGATGATGGTGCCCTCAAGTAGAGAACTTCCTAGGATGAGGGAGTGAAGTTGCACAATATGTGCAATGCAAGGTGTTGGAGACACCTAGGGAATTGACTTCCAGAAGTCAAAGAGTAAAAGTTCCAAGGTGCAAACGTTCAATCAATGGAAATTGAGACTACTCGAGAAGGAGTAGTGGTATTGACTTAGAGAAGGTTCTCTAAGAGGTTTAGCAAGAACTAAATCAATAAAAGGAGAGAACCACTGCATGTGGTCTAATCAGTCTCTAAGTTGGAGAGACTACCCTCCTTAGAGGATGGGAAAGGCATGGAGAGCCTTTGGTGTCAAACCATTGACGAGTATGGAGAAGGCATGGTGAGCCTTCAATGTCAAACCATTGACGAATATTGGCTAGGTGCCAAGGATGGAAATGGTAACACATGCGGGTGTTACTTTATAAAATGGTTTACCGTTCGATGAGGACATCGAACTTCGTCTATGGGTGGTGGAGTTGTGAGACACAAAATCCCTGGGCCCCAAAGTGGAGCCGGAAGGGTGCCACGTGGTAGTGGCCGAAGCGAGAGCCAAACGAGCGTAACACGTTTGGACCAAAAGCTCCGACTTGAAAAGTCAAGAGCGGGAGTGGAACTCCCAACGAAGTGCTCGAGGAATGAGCACGAAACGAGCCATAGGCGAGGCTCCAAAAAGGGACCCAAAAGGACCAACACATGACACGTGGAAGTGTCTGAGATGGAGTCCGAGGCGGACCCAAAGTGGAGTCCGAGATGGAGTCCGAGATGGACCCGAGATGGACCCGAGATGGGATCCGAGATGGACCCGAGATGGACCCGAGATGGAGTCCGAGAAGGACCCGAGATGGAGTCCGAGGTGGAGTCCGAGATGGAGTCCGAGATGGACCCGAGATGGAGTCCGAGCTGGAGACCGAGATGGACCCGAGATGGAGTCCGAGATGGACCCGAGATGGAGTCCGAGATGGACCCGAGATGGAGTCCGAAGTCGAGACCGGGACCAAGACCGAGACCAGGACCGAGACCGAGACCGAGATTGGGACCGAGACCGAGACCGAGGCCGAGGCCGAGTCCGAGTCCGAGTCCGAATCCGAGTCCGATTCCGAGTTCGAGTCCGAGTCCGAGTCCGAGTCCGGAGCCTGAGAGGGTGAAAGCCCAAAGCGTTCGTCTCCCAGACCCTGGGGGGTTTGGTGAGCTCCAAAAGTATAGAAGGGGGAGGACTGCAGTGGAGCCAGTTTGGCCAGGAAAGGCCAGTTTGGCCCAGGAAGGCCGGACCCAGTGTTGGGTGATGAGCTGCCCACTGGGAAGTCCAAGACTAGAGTGAACACAGACCGACAAGCGGGGTAGCTTAGTGAAGTGTTCAAGAGCCGGCTCTAGTTCCCCCGGGAGATCGACTGGCCGATGCTCCCAGTCTAAGTGTGGGTGGCACTACCTACTTGGATACCAGGCGTGGCTCAACGGAACCTCGCTCTAAGCCCATGGCTAGAGCACCTAAAGGCGATAGGTGGGGAGAGTACCCAGGTGGCTCACGTAAGGCCACGGTGTTCCGAAATGTTGTCCCAAAGGCCCAGACTGTGGAAAGGAAGAGGAGCAGTCCTCTGGGGTAGTGACCAAGGACACAGTCGTGTGGTGAGGAAGTCCCAGAGGACCATGGGACTTAGTGGTCGGGCCTGTGGGTCTCGATCCAGTGGCAGTGTTGGCAAACACGGCCAAGGGTAGAAAGGGACTTAGTGGGGACTGACAGAGGGATATTGGGGAAGGCTAATCCCCATGTCAGTGGGCATCCTAAGGATGCTAAGGAGTGGATCTGGGATAATCACTCATGGATGGATGGCCCAGTCTTTGAGTGACGGGACTGGGATGCAGGTGCTGTCAGACCATCGGTGTGACCAAGGTGAATGGGCATGGCCTTAGCGTAATGGGCCGGTACGTCGGTGGTACCTTGGGGTGTCGATCATGGGATCGGACACGTGGAGCACTTGGACCAAGTGCTAAGGTTGAGTGGCATGGATGCCATTCTCGGGGCTGGCAAGCCCCAAGTTCTGAGTTGGACTTATGGAGGTTGTGAATGAGACTCCTCCAAGTGGTCGAAGGTGTGGTTAAGTGACTAAAGTGAAATGGAAAAATTAGTCGCTTACACAATTGTAAACCTTATCTCTCTCCCCTTAAGCCAACTGGAAAAGGGGCAATTGCTTAATGAGAGAGCCTTTAGTGGCCATTTATCCCAATACGTACGATTTCAAATTTAGGGGTAGGAATATACCTTGCTCAAGGGTATATTATACTTTTAAGTAGCCACTAATAAATGGGAATCGAACCCATGCCATTTACTCCGATACCAACTGTAACGCACTTTATCTCTCTCCCCTTAAGCCAACTGGAAAAGGGGCAATTGCTTGATGAGAGAGCACCTTATCTCTTGTCAGGAATCCCCCAATTCTTGCCACATTCCTGACTCTCGCCGGATTCCTGACCTGCAGACCACATTCCTGACTCTCGAGACACTTCCCTATTCCTGACTCTCGAGACACTTCCCGATTCCTGAGTCTCGAGCCACATTCCTGATGATGATGTGGCGCCTCCTTGACCTCAACTATATTTAGGCCATCCTCGATCCAAGAGTGGTGGAGCTTCATCAACCTATAGTATATATATGTTAGCCTTGTTCTATTTCTCCACAATCGGAATCAACGCCAGTCTAAGGCCTCTTTTTTGTTTCCACTAGCTTTTTTCTTTGTCTTTTTGCATTTTCCAGTCTTGATCTTGTCAGGGGTCTTGACAGTTTGATTCAGATTGTGTTTTTTCGTTTTTTGATTTAGCTCGTTTTGATTGCTTGATTACCTTTGCCTTTTTTTGCCCCTTTTTTCTTTCTTCTTGCCAATGGAGTCTCCAAGCCATCCTGATTTCTTTGCTGAAGTCCTTGCAAAAATCCAGTCTGAGAATACTGAGCTGAAGGCAACCCTTCTTTGCATGCAGCAGGAGCTTGCTTCACTTTCGGCTCAAGGATCCAGCAAAGTTCCTGAACCGAAGGTGAGCTTCCCGGCGAAATTTTCAGGCAAGTGTTCGGAGCTTTGCGGATTCCTGAACCAGATGGAGTTGATCTTCGCACTTCAACATCGGCGGTACCCTACTCCCGAGTCTCAAATCGGCGCGATTGGGACGTTGCTTGAAGGTGCAGCTTTGTCATGGTTTTCTCCTCTTCTAGAGAAGAGCATGAAAGGGGTCGTGGTTCCAGAGCTGATGGATCTTCAATTGTTCAAAGAGAAGCTCGAAGCATGTTTTGGCGAGACGGATCGGGTTCGGGCTGCTACCACAAAGATGAGACGTCTCTCTCAGGGGTCTCGTCCTGCCTCGATCTATGCTGCAGAGTTCCAACTCCTTGCTTTGGACACTCAGTGGGATGAGTGGGCCCTGATTGACCAATTTCGTTTCGGCCTCAACAACGGTGTCAAGGATTTGTTGCTCACCATGGAGGATCCCAAGGACCTGTCGGATGCCATCAACAAAGCTGTTCGATGTGACAATCCTCTCTTTGAACGTCGTCAGGAAAGTCGCCGCGCCGCTGTTTTTCCGTCCCAGACTCAAGAATCCTAGCTTGAGTCTTTGGGGCATACTCCTGAACCTACTGCTCCGGTTCCGATGGATATTTCTGGTACTCCCTGACTCATTAGAGGGAAGTTGAGTCCTGCTGAGAAGCAACGTCGAATATCTCATAATCTTTGCCTCTATTGTGCTGATCCTAATCACAAAGCAGCTGTATGTCCCAAGAAGCCTCCTCGACTGCTCGAGTTCACTCTGCCTCAAAGTCCACCTCTATTGCAGTCGGGAAACGACCCTGTCCAAACAGAGTAGGAGCTGTCTGTTTGGACTCCCCGAATAAAAATCACTTTTCTTCTTTATCAAGCTCCTCACCACCTTTCATCAAAGCCACCACCAATTCCCGCAACTTCCGCGTCCCATGTCTCCTTTCTTTCACCGGACAATCAGGACTCAAGGCTCTGGCGTTACTAGACTCGGGTGCAACTTCCTGCTTCATGGACACGGACTTTGCTGCCCGACATCACGTTCCTCTTTCTCCTACCATACGGGATTTGAGGGTTGAAGGCATCGGCGGGCATTTTGTGTCTCCATCTTCTGGACTTAGGGAAACGTTGCCCGTTTGAGTACACATCGGGTCCACCGTCACCGATATCGCCTTCAACATCATCAACAACAAGTCCTCCTCTGTGGTGCTCGGTCTTCCTTGGTTCCAACTACATCAGCCTTAGATCTGTTGGAAGGAATTACAGCTCATCTCTCCCACGGCTTCCCCTGCTTTTCATCGAGTCCGAATTAGGAAAAGTTCCCTAAACTCAAATCGGGGTTCTGTTCCTGACTCTATTAAGTTTTCACCCTCTTCTTTTTCCTCTCTTCCATCTTCCATTGGACCGTATCCTCGTCTCATCATTCCATTTAGTCGTACGCCTCCTCCTATCTCCACAATCACTATGAAAGAACTCCTTCATGAAGAACCTCTTTTTCTTTTTGCTTTGCATGTTTCTCCTGTCAGTCTTCCTGAGAAGTATCATGATTTTAGGGATGTGTTTGACAAGAAAAAAGCTAGTGTATTACCTGTTCATCGGCCTTATAATTGTCCCATTGATTTACAGGAAGGAGCGTCACCTCCGTGGGGGCCTATCTACGGGTTATCCCCGTCCGAGCTTAAGGCCCTCAAAGAGTACGTGGATGAGAACCTTGCCTTGGGCTACATTCAGCATTCGCAGTCCCCAGCTGGAGCGCCTGTCTTCTTTGTCAAGAAGAAGGATGGGAGCTTGCGGCTAGTCATCGATTACCGAGGTTTGAACAAGGTGACTGTTCGGAACCGTTATCCGCTTCCCCTGATCTCGGACCTGTTGGAACGCCTCGGCGGTGCCCGCTTCTTCACCAAGATCGACCTCCGTAGAGCATACAACCTGATCCGGATCCGGCCTAGTGATGAATGGAAGACTGCGTTCTGAACCCGCTATGGCCACTTCGAGTACACTGTCATGCCATTTGGCTTGACAAATGCTCCAACAGTTTTCCAACATATGGCGAACGACGTCTTTCGGGAGTTTCTTGATCAGATGGTGATCGTCTACCTCGATGACATCCTCATCTACTCAAAAACTCAGGAGGAGCATGACGAACATGTACGCAAGGTGCTAGCGAAGCTGCGAGAACACGGCCTATACGCGAAGCTTGAGAAATGTTCCTTTGATCAGCAGTCTGTGGAGTTCCTTGGGTACATTGTCACTCCTAAGGGTATCACGATGGATCCTGCCAAAGTCAAGACTATTCTCGAATGGGAGCCTCCACAATCAATGTCGGACGTTCAGGTTTTTCTTGGCTTCGCCAACTTCTACCGCAAATTCATTGATCACTACTCTGACATTGTCCTTCCTCTCACACATCTCACTCGCAAGGATGTTCCCTTCTCTTGGTCTGCTGCTGCCCAGCAGGCCTTCGACACACTCAAGGCGGCCTTCAGTTCTGCTCCTGTCTTGATCCATGCTGATTCCTCACAACCTTTCTTCATCGAGGCTGACGCCTCCGACTTTGCCATTGGTGCTGTGCTATCTCAACTCGGAGCGGATCACGAACTTCATTCGGTCGCTTTCCATTCTCGGAAATTCCAGCCTGCGGAGATCAATTACGAAATCCACGACAAGGAGCTCCTTGCCATCGTGGATTCCTTTGGAGAGTGGCGCCGTTTCTTGGAGGGGGCGAGCCATCAAACAACAGTCTGGACGGATCACAAAAATCTCGAGTACTTTGCCACTTCCCGAGTTTTAAGCCGTCGTCAAGCAAGGTGGGCACAATTCCTGAGTCGGTTTGACTTTGTTATCAAGTACAGACCTGGAAAGTTTCAAGGCCTTCTTGATGCTCTTTCAAGGAGCTCCTATCTCAGTCTCAGGCCTGGTAATCCTGCCTTCGATCAACAGGATCAAGTTATCCTCGGTCCTGATCGGCTTCAAGTTATGGCAATTTCTCTGGCCCCTCAGGACTCCTCCTTGATGGATGCAATCAGAAACGATCTTCAATCCGATGATCTCGCTAGCGACATTTTCCCCCATCTTCAGGCTGGACACCCGGTGACTCCCGACTGCCGGCGATTTGACGAGTTCGAGTTCTTAGATGGCTTATTGTACCGTGGGGAGCAGCTTTACGTTCCTAAAGGTGATGCTCGAAGGTTGGTTCTGATGGCGTGCCACGATAGCCTGACTGCTGTTCACTTCGGCATTGCGAAAACCTATGAGCTAGTTGCACGGGACTTTTGGTGGCCTCACATGGACGACTACATCAAAGCTTTTGTTACCTCCTGTGACACTTGTGCCCGGAATAAGGTACCTCGCCACCTTCCTTCAGGTTTGCTTCATTCCCTTCCAGTCCCTTCAGGTCCTTGGGAATCCATCTCCATGGATTTCTTGAGTGATCTTCCGAGTTCTGGAGGCTTCAACAGCATTTTAGTCGTGGTGGATTGCTTCACAAAAATGGCGCACTTCTTGCCATGTACCAAGGAGTTTTTGGGCGAGGACATGGCAAAACTGGTATTCAGGGAAATTTTCCGACTTCATGGGATTCCTACAGATGTGGTTTCGGATCGGGGGCCTCAGTTCATCTCTCATTTCTGGCAACGGTTTTTGCAGCTGCTTGGAGTGAAGGCCAACCTCTCTTCGGCATATCATCCTCAAACTGATGGGCAGTCCAAGCGAACGATTTAGACGTTGGAACAATTTTTGAGGTGCTTCATCAACTATCATCAGGATAATTGGTTCGATATCCTTCCCCTTGCTGAATTCTCCTATAACAACTCTGTTCACTCCTCTCTTCGAGTTTCCCCCTTCTTTGCGAACTCTGGCCGAAATCCCCGATTCAATCTCTCACTTCCTTCTCCATCTGAATCCTCTCGTTCAAATCCCCGCTCTGAGGCATTTATCTCCAACCTCCAGGAAATCCACAACTCCATCTCCTTCCACCTCCATCGTGCTCAGGAATCTCATAAAACATTTGCAAATGTCCATCGTCAGGATTGTCCCCCTTACAATATCGGGGATAAAGTCTGGCTCCTCAGGCGAAATATCTCCACTACCAGGCCCTGTCCAAAACTCGATTTCAAACGCCTTGGTCCTTTCCCTATCACTGCCATCATTAATCCTGTCACTTATCGCCTTGCACTTCCCTCCTCATATCAAATTCACCCCGTTTTTCACTCCTCTCTCCTTGAGCCTTATATTCCCAGTCCTATTCCAAATCGGGTCATTCCTCCGCCTCTACCGGTACAGCTCGAGGATGGGTCTGAGTACGAGGTTCAGGACATCCTTGATTCCAAGATTTCATGGTCTAAACTCTACTATCTGGTGGACTGGAAGGGTTACGGACCTGAGGAATGCACTTGGGAACCTGCGGACAACCTGATTCATTCTCTTGACCTTGTTCAGGACTTCCACCGCCGCTATCCTTCTCATCCCAGTCCTCATTCTTTTTCTCCATCTCCCATCCCTTGCTGTTCATCTCATCCTCCTCTTCGTTCTCGTTCACATCCTCGTTCCACTCGTTCTTGAGGAGGGGGTGCTGTCAGGAATCCCCCAATTCTTGCCACATTCCTAACTCTTGCCGGATTCCTGACCTGCAGACCACATTCCTGACTCTCGAGACACTTCCCTATTCCTGACTCTCGAGACACTTCCCGATTCCTGAGTCTCGAGCCACATTCCTGATGATGATGTGGCGCCTCCTCAACCTCAGCTATATTTAGGCCGTCCTCGATCCAATAGTGGTGGAGCTTCATCAACCTATAGTATATATAGGTTAGCCTTGTTCCATTTCTCCACAATCTGAATCAACGCCAGTCTAAGGCCTTTTCTTTGTTTCCACTAGCTTTTCTCTTTTTGTCTTTTTGCATTTCCCAGTCTTGATCTTGTCAGGGGTCTTGACATCTCTCTCCCCTTAAGCCAACTGGAAAAGGGGCAATTGCTTGATGAGAGAGCCCTTAGTGGCTATTTCATCCCCATTTATCCCCCAAGGTTCCAAGGATCCACGGTGACAGTATATCCAAATCTCATCCCATGATCATATGGGCTACACTCACCCCCTAGCTTTTCTCTTTTTGTCTTTTTGCATTTTCCAGTCTTGATCTTGTCAGGGGTCTTGACATCTCTCTCCCCTTAAGCCAACTGGAAAAGGGGCAATTGCTTGATGAGAGAGCCCTTAGTGGCTATTTCATCCCCATTTATCCCCCAAGGTTCCAAGGATCCACGGTGATAGTATATCCAAATCTCATCCCATGATCATATGGGCTACACTCACCCCCCCTTCAGAGATGTCAATGCCAAGGGGAACCAGCACCTCCATTTCCGCACTTAATCTACCAATCCTTCCATTGTGTAAACTAGCTATTCCATGTGAGGCAACTAGTCATCCACCCGTGTCAATGCCAAGGGGAACCAGCACCTCCATTTCCGCACTTAATCTACCAATCCTTCCATTGTGTAAACTAGCTATTCCATGTGAGGCAACTAGTCATCCACCCGTACCGCAGTCCCACGATGGATACCTTCGTCCGTGGATACTCCACACAAGAGGAAGGACGTACGCATGCTCAAGGGTATATTATACTTTTAAGTAGCCACTAATCAATGGGAATCGAACCCATGCCATTTACTCCGATACCAACTGTAGCGCACTTTATCTCTCTCCCCTTAAGCCAACTAGAAAAGGGGTAATTGCTTGATGAGAGAGCCCTTAGTGGCTATTTTATCCCGATTTATCCCCCAAGGTTCCAAGGATCCACGGTGACAGTATATCCAAATCTCATCCCATGAATGCACTCACCCCCCCAATTAATCTACCAATCCTTCCATTGTGTAAACTAGCTATTCCATGTGATCCATACCTTCGTCCGTGGATACTCCACACAAGAGGAAGGACGTACGTATGGATGCTCAATACATACGATTTTAAATTTAGGGGTAGGAATATACCTTGCTCAAGGGTATATTATACTTTTAAGTAGCCACTAAGGTTCCAAGGATCCATGGTGACAGTATATCTAAATCTCATCCCATGATCACATGAGCTACACCAAAAGTAGAAGGAGTTGTACCACGTGCCATAAATGCCACCATCAATTAAGTTTGATTGTTCAATTGTAAACACATAGCATCAAGCAATTGTACCAACTACTACTCCAAAGTCAAAGGAGGAGATTGCTAATCTGCCATGAAGATGAACAAAAAAGAAAGAGTAAAAGAAGAGAAATGACAAAAAGCTAGAAGAAAATGGTAGATCTAGACAATGCAAAAAACTAGATCTAAACCAAAATCCTGAAAGGGAAGAAAAGAAAAAAGAAATGGAAAAAGCTAAATCTAGACAATGTAAAAGTTAGATCTAAACCAAAATCATAAATCCAAACACTCCTCAGAGACAATCAAAAGTGCCCCTCAACTCCACCAATGTGAGTGCATGGAATATGGAAAGGGAATATAGAAAATGTGCATATCAATTAACCCAAAAACCCTAGTTTATATATAGAAGTGAATGGTCCGGATTGAAATCAATCTGACGGCTATCAAAATCCCACTATGCTGATATTAGTATACGGCATCGTAGCCGTACACTTGGACCTCACAAACTCAATTAAAATTTTGGAAAGTGATTTTGATAATAAATAGAAAACAATGATTTTTGACATATAACTTAAAAATAAACAACACATGTTTGACATTTAACATTGCTCCAACTTTGGAATCCAGTCAATATTTATTTTTATAAAACATAATATTTTATTCACATAACAGGAATAAGATGTATGGATTGAAATAATAGCTTAACATATTATCTACTTTTAAATGAAACTTAAAAACGTTTTAATATTTAATAAAATATTTATTTTGAAATTATTATTATTTCAGCAATATGAAATATGCATGCGTAATATGTTACAATTTTTAAATTTTGAATTAAGTGAAATAAACACCTAAAAGGTATAATTATACTTTATCTCGGTGATACCTTCAATATTTTTAGGGTTCTTCCGAAGATCAGTTGGCAATTCCAAAGATATTACACACTGGATCCTTGTCTGGACGCGCTTCAACCTCCGCGGGTTCTCCTATTCTCGGATTTGTCTGCGCATGAGGCCTAGATAAACTTGCCGAGCTCGCATTCTTTCCAGGTAAACATTCAAAGATGGTGTTCTTTGCGAGATTTCTAGCTCTAGCATGTCTTGTAGTGATTGCTGTGGCCGATCCAGCGGCACCTCCTCCAGGAAATTAGTAAGCATCAATGCTTCCTCATTGCTTCTTTATGTTTATGTTGATCGTAGGAGTTTTTTTTCTTTCGAATGCTAAACTTTGTCTCTCTGGGTGGATTCCAGCGCGCACCTCCGCGTGAGAGGCCGTGGCAAGCAGCTCTACGCTTGCAATGCTGCGTCCAAGGCCTGGGAGTTCGACGTTGCTTGGGCGGATTTGTTCTACACCTCGGACAAGAACTATACGCGGCGAATTGGAGTCCACTATTTCCTCCAGTTTCCAGATGCCAACGGTGGACGACCGTCCTGGTCGCTGTTTAGAAGTCCTGGAGATCCAGACTCTGCGACTCCATCGCTCACAGTCACAGGTACCTTGTCGCTTGTTCTATCTTTTGCAGTGGTTTGTGGTTTTTATATGTTTTTTCTTTCGTTGTTTTCTGCCAGGCAAAGTGCTGGACAAAACTCCATCAGCTGGAAACATCGATGCACTGCTCCTCCAAGTTACTTCTTTCAGTGGACGCACAGGCATTTCTTATATCCAGCGATATCCAGTGAGTGGAGGAGTGGCTCCTGCGGCCAACCTTTGCACCAAAGCGGGAGACACTCTAGCCGTGGACTACGAGAGCGAGTACGCATTCTTCTCCCAGCTCAAGAGGCCTGCCGCTTCGGGCCTTTCAAACGCAACAAGCAACAGTACCAAGGTCGTGGCATCCTACTTTGGCGAGGGATTCCAGCTCTACACTTACGAGAATTCTTCCTGGGTTCTAAAGGGAGCCTCGGCCTCCCTGAGCTCTGTTCCCGGACGAGAGATTGTTGGGAGTCACTATTTCCTTTATCAAGCTGATGCGAGCGGCGGACAGCCGACTTGGACCATCTACTCTCCGACTTACAGTCGTGTGACTGGCAAAGTGACCGAGAAAGTTTCAAACGACAACTCGAGTGTTCCGGTGCTTCGTCTAGAGAGGACCAGCAGCAGCGGAGAGCCGTAAGTTTTCTATCTGCGAGTTGAGATTCTAAGAGTTTCCACTTTCAGGGAAGGAATAGCGCGTGCAACGAGGATCGAGCGGTTGTCCCCGCGTGGAGGTCTGCCACCCACCAATCCTGGCAAAAATGGTGAAAGATTCAGATCGCCATACACATCAATCTACTGGTTCTATGCGTGAGAGGGCACTTGACAGGTTTCACTGACAGAAGAAATAAGACCTTACTGTGTTGTTCCATTCGATTTTTCTAATCCAAACTTGCGTTTCACATTCACAAAGATGGTGCCGAGCTAGCTCGACGAGAACTTCCTCATGGAAGACGAGCTAGAGAGCACGTACGAAGCAGAGACCTCGGGCTCCAGTTGGAGCGTCCTCTCGGCGGCAACCGAGGCCTGCCGCTCGCTCCCGTCGCAAACCTTGTTGCTCGAGTCGAGCAGGATCGTCCAAGGCACGGGACCCGGCTCAAACGGCATGACATCGACGAGCTCCTGCGCTAGCTGAAGCTGCCCCGACCGTCCCAGCAGATCCACCACGCACACAAAGTGATCCACGCTCGGCCTCAAACCAAAGTCCTCCTGCATGCTCCGGAAGAGCTCGAGTCCTCTACTCAGCATTCCAGCATGGCTACAGACTGAGAGCACGCTCACAAACACGATTTCGTCCGCCGCAGCGCCGCCCTCCAACAGCATGAGCTCGAAAGTCCGGATGGCCGCCTGGGACTCGCCAGCTTGAGAGTAGGCCGAGACCATGGCGTCGTAAGAAGCTACGTCCCTCTGGAGTGGAGGAATTTGCCGGAAGACAGCCTCGGCACTGGGCAGTGATCCACACTTCGTGAACATCTGGACGAGAGCAGTGTCAAGCTTCTGAGAGTGGAGCCTCGCCTGGATGATCTCCTCGTGGACAAGCTTGGCTTCTCCGAGAGAAGTGACCCCATTGACGAGGCCGACGAAGGTGACATGGTTGGCTTCCACGCCTTCCAAGTCCATTCCAGCGAGAGCTTGGATGGCCTCGCGGCAGTGGTGGTTCTCTCCAAAGGCCGTGATCATCGCAGTCCAGCAAACAGCGTCGCGGAGGCTCGCTCGGGTTTGATCGAAGACTGTGACGGCGTCCACCAGGCTGCGGCATTTCCCATACATGCTCACCAGCGAGACCTGGATGCGTTGGTCGCGGTCGAGGCCTCGATTGATGATCTCGGCGTGGAGCGCTCGTCCGGTTTCGAGCTCGCCAGCATCAGCGCAGGCTCCCAGCGCTGCGATGAAAGTTATCTCGTTTGGTTTGATCCTCTCGAGCTGCATGGTTTTCAGCAGCTCCAGAGCTCGGTGAGGATGGCCATTGAGATTAAACGCCGAGAGCATCGAGTTCCAAGTGACGATGTTTCGTCTCTTTGCGGGCATGGAATCAAACACTTGCTTTGCACGAAATGCTTCCCCGTTTTGGGCATATGCAGTGATCATAGCATTCCAAGCCATTTCATCCTTGTCAAGGATTACATCAAAGATCTTCCTTGCGTTTTCGACAAGACCATTGTGAGAAAACGCTTGCAGCATTGTAGTTTGAGCGACTACGTCCTTCTCAGGCATGAGAGCAAACATCCTCTCCGCATTTGCAATTTCTCCGGCTTTGGCATACGCAGTGATCATCGCAGTGTAGACGTGAATGTTTGGTTTCTCCATCGCATCAAACAAACGCTTCGCTTCTTCCAGCCGGTTGTGCGCTGCGTAAGACGATATCAGAGCACCCCAAGAAACCGGATTTCTTTCAGGCATCCTATCAAACAACTCTTTCGCACGATCAAATTCCCCTTTCTGGGCAAGTGCGGTAAGCATCACAGTCCATGCCACTACATTCTTCTCGGGCATTCGATCAAACAGTTCCTGGGCTTGATCCAGGTTCCCATCAGCGGCGTAGCGTTTTATCATCACGACCCATGAGACCGGATCTCTCTTGGGCATCGCTTCGAACCACGCTCGAGCGTCGTCCAAGGTTCCATTCTGGGCAATTGCCGAGAGCATGATCGTCCACGAGAAGACATTGGGTCGGCGGATGCGATCGAAGGCCAATCTGGCCCTTTCCATGTCCCCGCATCTCCCGTAGCTCTGGACGACGAGATTGGCAAGGAAAACATTCGTGCTATGGCGACTGCTCAAGACCCTGTCGTGAATCTCGTGAATTTCATTCACCCGGTGGGATTGCGCGGCAGATCGTAGCAGCCCAGCAAAGAAAGAAACCTCTCCCCGATCACCTCTCAAGTCACCACAAGAGACCTTTAGTGGAAAGGAAGCACAAAGAGAGAAGATCATACATAGCTACCTTTTGTGAAACTGAGTTCCAAGAATTAGGGTTTGAAAGGGTTTAGCAAAGGATTAGATGTAGAACTCCCAATGAAAGTGGAGAAGATTTTATTCTCTTCCAACACCAACAATCTAGAGTATGAAGTACTTGGGGAAAAGGAGCAAGATGGAGAGTGGATGTTTTTGGGTAAAACAATTCAAGCTCACTAAGCTGTGATTCATCTTTGTCAAACCTCTCTCTGGATTTGAGGTATCTACCATTGTGAGTTTCTATGGTAAAGACAATGCTAAAAAGCCTGTGGAGTTGAAATACATCAACCTTCTGGACTATGAAAAGCCTTTTAAAGTCGGCCAGCTTTCCAAGATACTCGTCCTTGGAAAGTAGGACGACTTTAAATTGCAATTGTTCCATCCAATCTCCCGTATTACAATTCTGGTTAGACCATCCCTGCCGGTGGTTGTTGACGATGACCAGGACAAGCCCAACCCTAAAACGCGAGAGTTGACCATCAGATAATTAGAACGAGGGGAAATGCTAAGGCCTCAATGCAAGCTGATAGTTTTTTAAAGGACTTCCACTTGTCACTTAGAGCGTGAGGAATATGATCTCCAGCAGATAGGATTTAACTGTAATATCTGATTTTAAATTTTTTTAGAGCTTTAACAGTTTTTACAAAGAGTTAATTTTGTTTTTTTAGTGCAATAGGACAAAACAAATATGTGGCTATTAGGCTTCAAGCCACAACGTAGAATTCTCACCACTAAATATTACCCCAATATGTCCATCTTTTGGACTGTATGGTTCGTATTTCCAATCATACAAATAATGAAAGACAAGACGTAGAGGAAAGAACAATGTCCAATTCAGCCCATAAGTGCTGGTACATCAAATGATCCATCAAAACTTCCTCTTTGAAAAGTTTCTTCTTTTTTCATGGGCTCTCTCTCGAAATTTCAAGTTGTTCTTATCCCAGTTCCAGCACAGGGACATGTCGTTCCAATCATCTATCTCGCCCGGAAGCTCGCGCTCCTCGGAGTCACTGTGACCATCATCAACGTTGATAGCATCCACGAAACCTTGCAGCAATCCTGGAAGAGCGAGGACAATCCTGTGAGTAATGGCCACGACATTCGCCTCGAGTCCATCTCTATGGACTTGCGAGTTCCCAATGGCTTCGACGAGAAGAACTTCGACGCGCAGGCCGCCTTCTGCGAGGCCATCTTCCGAATGGAGGATCCACTCGCGGAGCTCTTGTCCCGGATCGATCGAGACGGCCCCAGAGTCGCGTGTGTCGTCTCGGACTTTTACCATCTCAGTGCTCCACACGCTGCAAAGAAGGCTGGATTGGCTGGAGCGAGCTTTTGGCCGGGAAACGCTGCTTGGGCTGCCATAGAATTCCACGTTCCAAAGCTCCTGGAGATGGGAGACGTTCCTGTCAAAGGTGAAGCTTTGATTGATCTAGAAGTGTGTTCTAAGAAAACTTGGGATTTCTATGGTGCCAGCGGGAGATGAAAAGCTGATTTCTTACATCCCTGGAATGGAGATAAGATCGCAAGACATTCCAGTCTTCATGCACGACGGAGAATTCCAGAAGAACGGGGAAGAACTATCACTGTATCGCTCCAAGAGGATCGCACTGGATTCTTGGTTTCTGATAAACTCTGTCCACGACATCGAGCCGCGAATTTTCGAAGCGATGAGGGAAGGATTCGGGGAGAATTTCGTGCCGGTTGGACCATTGTTTCCTCTCAAGGGAGAGGGGATCGATTCGACTGGATTGCAAGAGGTAAACCTGAGAACTCCGGATGAATCTTGTCTTCCATGGCTAGACAAGCGTGATCGTGGTTCGGTCCTCTATGTTTCGTTTGGAAGCATCTCCTTCATGACTGCCAAGCAATTCGAGGAGATCGCGCTGGGATTGGAGGCAAGCAAGGTTTCTTTTCTCTGGGTGATACGATCAAACTCTGTTCTTGGCATGGACGAGGAGTTCTACAAAGGTTTCGTGAGCAGGACTGGCGGGAGAGGATTGTTCGTGAGATGGGCGCCGCAGCTAGAGATCTTGCAGCACGAATCAACAGGGGCTTTTCTCACTCACTGCGGATGGAACTCCATGCTCGAGAGCTTGGCGTGTGGAGTGCCAATGCTGGGGTGGCCATCTATGTTTGAGCAAAACACGAATGCCAAGCTGGTGCTGGAAGGCGAGGGCGTGGGAGTGGCATTCTCGAGATCTGGAGGGAAGGATGGATTTGCGCCGAGAGAAGAGGTGGAAGAGAAAGTGAGGGCGATCATGGAGGGAGAGCAAGGCAGGAGATTGAAAGCCAGGGCGATGGAGATTCGAGAATTGGCTGTCAAGGCTGCTTCTCCCGGAGGTTCTTCTCACACGAACCTCAAGAAATTCGTGGAGAGCCTTGCCTGGTAAAGAAGATCTTCGCGGGGATACCGATCAAAAACGCTGTCGCAGCAACGATCATGATCGTCGCCTATGGCCAAGAGGGCGACGGGGATTCCGCTAAGCAGGTTTTTGATCGTGCCTTGCCCAGAATCTCGTTTGCTGGAACGCGATGCTCACAGCATATGCGCAGAACGTGCATTTGCATTAATCGAAGCTTCTCTTGATACCATGCCCGAGAAAGATGTGATCTCTTGGACCGCAATGCTACAAAAACAATACCTAGTTTGATAGATGCCGAGAATGTTTTTGCAACTAAATGGAATTTAGCAACCTGGGGTCCCAAGCCAGGAATATGGAAAAGGCGAGGACACGATGCTAGAGAAAAATCTAGTGTTGTGGAACTCTCTCATTGTAGGATTTGCTCACAATGGATCTATCGAGAAGGTGGAGAAGCTCTTTCTTGAGATGCCTGAGTGGGATCTCATGTCTGTGAATGCTCTAATCTCTACTCATGGCAATGTCAATTGAGTGCAAGTTATTTTGGGTTCCACTCCTTTGGTGAGCACCATGTTCTAGAACATGATCCTGGTGGCCTACAGTGACAACGATTGCATCATCGAGGCCAAGACCTCTTTGATTATGAGGAGGAGCAATGGAATCTCATGTTGTGGAACTCAATGATCTTGGCATTTGAGTGGCAATCATGATGTAGCCTAATAGCTATTCAATGTGATGCTCAAATGAGATATGGTATTTTGCAACTCAATCCTTACGCAATAGTATCCCATAAAAGAGATTTAATACTGAAGAAAATAGCCCATAAATAAAAGTGCATCCAATCCCTTTAATTACTTATAATAACTTTGTTCTACATTATCATCAATTCCTTTTATGCCTCTTTTTATATTGGGATTGTGGGAAGAATATATTTAAGAAAACTTCCAAAGCCTCCAGCTTTAGAAATTCTAGATGACTATCATCTACAAAATAGATGTAATCAATCACAACACCATTTTATGGGTAATAGAGTTAAAATAGAATTTGTATTGCTAATGGAGTTTAAAATCAATACCCAAGAAACATATAATAAATTTGCTCATTTACAAAGTTAGGTATGATGTTAGTGAAACTATCATACCTAAGCAAAATGTATCCTATATGCTTCCTATCATGAAACCTATCATGCATGTTTTTGTAAAAAGTATAGCAAGTCCACATCATAACCTAGAAAATAAATAGTTTAGAAGGTTTATAAAATATAAAGTACCTACTTATTTTTCAGGCTTGCCTAATGCTGATACTAACAAGATCCATAATGCACCTAGAGAGAATGATTTAAAATGAACTTTCATTGCACACATTATAAACTTATATATTAAATTGGGGTTATTTAGCAGAAGGAAAATGATATGGCTAACTTCAAGTAGAAGAGTTTTTGACAAAAGGAATGTATCATGCATGTTGTCATTAGTTTAATTCTCAACTTTCCCATTAATATATAAAAAAACTATTTAAAAAGTTAAAGAGAATGAAGTATGAGCAAATTTTTTTATATCTTTCAACACAAATAGTTGAACTAGTGTTATATATCTATATTCATGTCATTTTCATGAAAGATGTCAACAATTTACTATACGAGCCACTAAAGACACCCATAATGCTTTGGTGTGTTATTGGGGAAACAAAGCAAATCTATAAAAGAGTTAACTGAATGAAAAAATAATAAATAAAATGCTATTATTATATAGTATATTATTAATGAGAGTTCCTCTAACTCCTCATCATGAGCATCTCGTCAAACATGAATGAAACTACTATAAAAAATCATTGCTATAAAACACATATGTCCCCTTTTGGTTTGTAACAGTAAGTTTTAAAATTGATATAATATTTTTTGAACTTTTCAATTATTGTTATTTATTGGCAGAACTTATTCCAGATTTTAACCATTTAGTGGTGGAACTTCCTCATCCTCCTTTTCATCATTATTGATATCACCATCATTACCAGCATTAATAACTTCTTCTTAGTTTAATGTAGAGGTCTCTTTCCCAAGGCATTCTAATTCCCAAACATAATCTATCTTTCATGCCTTTTAAAATCTTATAAATATTATTAGATATATTCTTCCATCCTTTATATCCTTTGCAACAAGTTAAGTGTAAATTGGTGTCTCAAATGGCACACTTTTATATCGAAGAAGATAATATATTTAGGAAAGATCCTAGAAATTTTATTATACTTTTAAACTATATGTCATATGAAATAAAGCTAGCTATAGTGGCAATCATAAGTTGTTTTACTTTTGGACTTATTTAGCAACCACCCCTTTGTGATCCCTTCCAAATATGCATTGACACATGTGTTGAAGAACATGAAAATGATATTTAGATCATCATTAATGTGTAGTGTCAAAAACTTCTCATTTTCACCTATAATTTGTGTGATGTGAAAAGTTCTTCTCAACTACTTCTAGTACTCATTCCTATAATATACATTGTTTATAATGATTTATCATAAGATAACCATAAAGTGGAAACTTAACCCTTAGATATATATATGGAGTGGGATTTGAGTTTGAAGGCCTTGGGCCACTTAACAAAGGGACGAAGTCAAATTCCTAAGCATATAGCCAAAGAGCCAAAGAATTATAGCATAGAATAATTCTGAAATGTACAATCAAAGAACAAAAGAACAAAAGTATAGAGCAACTTATAAGTGTACAACCAAGGAACTAAAGAACATGAATATGGAGTGATATATTTAAATAATCTATAAGCTCCTAAATTTGAACTTCTCGAGAGGTCACATAGCCCATAGAGCAACTTATAAGCGTACAACCAAGGAACGAAAGAACATGAATATAGAGTGATATATTTGAATAATTTGTAAGCTCTTAAATTTGGACTTCTCAGGAGGTCACGTAGCCTAGTACTATTCAAACCTAAGGACACTTAACCCAAATTCACGCCCTCGTGAATAGAAGTTGAGAACTGCAACTCTTTTAAGAGCTTCGCTCTCTTGACACCCTACCCCTCGGGTCAAGCCTAACAAGAGCAAATTGGACTAATTAAATGTCAATCAATATGTGGTGTGATTTCCGTAACCAACCAATAGAGTTGGAGTCGAAACCGCTTTAATACCAAATGTAAGCTTCTAAATTTAGATTTCTTAGGAGGTCACTCAGCCCAATACTATTCAAACCCAAGAACGTTTAACCCTAAATATCTTAAAACCCTTAACCAATTAGAAAAAGGGGTGCACTCTTGTTTATGGGCTCTTTCCTTCTATATTTGAACCCTTATGGACCATTTCTCGAGTTATTCTCTTTGGTTGCTTATATAATTTTAGAGCATTTAAGCTAAGACTAACATGTAAATCAAAGCTAAATTTATGAGATTTGAAGAAAAGATTTAACACTTATATAAGCTCAGGATGTCACCTAACCTAGTACTATTCAAACCCAAGGATACTTAACCTCAAATATCCCAAAACCCTTAACCGATTGGAAAAGAAATGCACTTTTATTGATAGGCCCTTTTCCTTTTATATTTGAACCCCATAGATTGTCTTTTAAATCATTTTTTTTTCGTTGCTTATAACTTTCTTCCACGCATTCACCAAAAACCTTTGTAGCAATTATTGAAAGCAATTACTACTTTTTTTTGCCACTACTCAAAGAATGCTTAGTAGTGGTGTTTGTCCACTACTTCCAACCATTTCCTATCTTGTAATTTAAATTTGGTGCTTTGTTTGGTGGTTATTTCTAAAAATTGTTATAATTGTAGTCATTGCAATTCAAAAAAGAGGAATCTTCTTTATTTTACTATGTTTAGTTTGTTACTAATACACTTGCATCAAGTTCACCTTATATATTGGTTTATTTAACATATGTTAAGTAAAAACAAATGGTGCTAGACTTTAATTTTCTTTTAGCCTAAAGCTTGAATGGTAAGTCTTTTATGAGTATCAATTAATATGTGAGTTGGAAATCTTTCTTCGCTAGGAATCTTTCATTTTGATACATTTAGTTTTATTTCTACTCGAAGATCTTTATATTGGTTTATGAAGGCACTTGGAAACCATATCTTCTTACCCTATCTATCTTTATTGCTAGAATCTAGAGGAATCATGCTCTAGAGAAAGTTATAAAAGAATGTTACTCAGCTTCTATGCTCTATTCTGTATCTACTTTGCTAACTAAAATATCAATTAGGATGAAATGACCAAATTTCTTGGCATAACTCAATTATTGGTATTTACAGCCCATAACACTAACTATGAAGCCTTGTCCTTTAACCAAGTTCAAGCTTGAAGTTTGGTGGAATCAAAATAAATTGCATCATCAAAGAAATAATGTGTCTTATTAGCTTAAACAAGTAACCACAATATAATCACTTTTTAGTAATGCCTAAGAACTATGCAAATATGTATAAAACTTTTCAAAACCCCAAATTATTGCTAAACACTACTACTCTATTGCAAAATAATTCACTTCCACTAGTTTTAATGTATAGTTAATGTATGCAATGCAATGGTACTGACCAGGCATACTCAGGCTCTTTTGCATCAACACACCACCAAAATCGATATCAAAAACATCCATGCACAAAATGAAAAGTTGAGTGTAGTTATGATATGCCAAAATTGGGGAAGTCATCTATAATTGTTAATGCCCACTCCTAATTCACAGATTGTAAATGACTAAATTTTCCATTCTACTTTAATCACTTAACCACACCTCCAGCCACTTGTAGGAGTCTCACGCATAACCTCCATAATGTGAAACACAAATCCCAAAGCCCCAAAATAAAGTCGAAAGGGTGCCATGTGGTAGTGGCTGCAGCAAAAGCCAAACAAGCATAACACGTTTGGGCTAAAAGCTCTGACTTGAAAAGTCGAGAGCGGGAGTGGAACTCCCAACAAACTCCCAACTTCCAACTCCATCTCGGGTCCATCTCGGGTCCATCTCGGACTCCATCTCAGATCCATCTCGGACTCCAACTCGGGTCCATCTCAGACTCTATCTTGGGTCCATCTCGGACTCCAACTCGGGTCCATCTCGGACTCCATCTCGGGTCCATCTCGGACTCCATTTCGGGTCCATCTCAAACTCCATCTCGGATCCATCTTGGACTCCAACTCGGGTCCATCTCGTACTCTTCCACGTGTCATGTGTTGGTCCTCTTGTGTCCCTTTTCTAGAGACTCACTTATTGCTTGCTTTGTGCTTGTTTGTCGAGCACTTCATTGGGAGTTCCACTCCTGCTCTCGACCTTTCAAGTCAGAGCTTTTAGTCCAAACGTGTTATGCTCATTTGGATTTCGCTTCAACCATTACCACATAGCACCCTTTCGGCTCCACTTTGGGGCCTAGGGATTTTGTGTCTCACAACTCCACCACTTATAGACAAAGTTCGATGTCCTCATCGAACAATAAACTATTTTATAAAGTAATACCAACATGTATTACCTTTTCCATTCTTAACACTTCACCAATATTCGTCAATGGTTTGATATCGAAGGCTCACCATGCCTTGCCCATCCTCTAAAGAGGACAGTCTCTCCAATTTAGAGACTGATTGGACCATTTGTGGTGGTTCTCTCTTTTTATTGGTTTAATTCTCATTAAACTTGTTAGAAACACTGTCTTTATCTCAATCCCTCTATTCCTTCTCGAGTAGTTTTAGTTTCCATTGATATAACCTTTTCACTTTGGAACTTTTACTTTTGACTTCTTGAGGTCAATTTCTTAGGTGTCTCTGACACCTTGCATTGCACATATTGTGCAACTCCAATTTCCCATCCTAGGAAGCACTCTACTTGAGGGCAATATCATCCTCTTTTCTATTTCGTGCCACCTTGGGCACTAAGTTCTAGTTATCATAATTTGTGCTAGGGCTGTCCATGGCCCTATCATTTGGCTACTTTACCGCTCCTTTCCTTGGAGCTTCCACTTTCGCCAAATTGGAGCAATTGGGAATCCATTCTTGGAAACACATTGCCTTTCCCACAATTCGTTAACACCCAACACATTAGTGTTCTTGGCCTAACTTTGCCTTTTGGATTCTTTCCCATGATTCCTATGGCTCTTTTTTTAGCCGCTAGTCTTTTGCTCCTATCCTTGATTATTCCACTCAGCAATATCGGATCACTACCTCCATTCTTGAGGTATCTGTAAGCCACAAATTTTTCCTTTCCATTTTGCCAGCTTACCTTATCTATCCAACCAACACTGCCTTGGCTTTAGCTAAGTTCCCTCGCCAAGGTTCTCGCCTATGGTACCAGCTCTTACTTGGTCCTACTTGGTTTCAATTACTCACTACACGAGCAATAGAGTGTTAGCCATCCATCCACGGATTCCCAAATCTTTCCCAATCCCCCTCCCCGGGTTAGACTAGACTTAAGGTTCGGCTACACTCCCCGCAGGCACAAGCAGTTAAGCACACCAAGCTTCCAGGTTCCTAACATCCCTTGATACCACAAGACTTAATTATAGGACCCTCTAAATCCCAAGCCTTGGGTGCAACACTTACTTCGGGACACCAGGGTGAAACACCGTGGCCTAATGGCCTAGTATGGGTACCTCTACCCCCCTACTTCCATCCCGAAGGGAAGGTCCAAGCCCTTAGGAAGGGCGAGGACCAATGAGCCACAAGGTACTTAAGTGAGGCACCACTCCACATGAGCCGGAAGCATTGTAGTCGGTTTTCCTTTCGGGAGTGGGAGCTGCTCTTGAGCACTTCCTTAAGTGGCCCTCTGGCACCACCCGAGTCCATGCTCACTCCCACCCAAGGCCCCTCAGCCCCAGTCTCAACCTCAAGTCAATTTGGAAGCACCACCAATTTGGAAGTCCTTCAAGACTGGTTCCTGGACCTCCCTATCCCTACTATACTTTTGGAACCCCCTGCAGCCCCCCCCCCCCTGGGAGACGCACGCTTTGGGCTTTCACCCCTTGACCTGTATTAATACTCGAACTCGGTTTTGGACTCGATCTCGGACCCGACTTTGGACTCGGTCTTGGACTCGATCTCAGACTCGATCTCGGACTCGACTTCAGACTCGACCTCGGACTCTGTCTCGGACCCGATCTCGAATCTCGGACTCTGTCTCGAACTCGATCTCGAACTCAATCTTGAACTCGGTCTCTGTATCGGCCTCGGACTCGATCCCGGACTCTATCTCGAACTCGGTCTCAGAGTCAGTCTTGGACTCGATCTCAGACTCGGTCCCATCCGATGAACTCTTTGTCATTTCGGTCATGCTTTCGGGGATCCTTTAGCCTACGACACCTCGGGGAGTTGGTTCTTTACAGTATCCTTTCAGTTCCATAGCAAGGACTTTGCTTTGCCAAGTCCAGAGGGTGTTCACCTCTAGTACATCTCTTTAGCATTTTCTACTATGGGCTCTATCCCTGGCCCAACTTTGTGACCCTCCCATGGGTTTGTTATAAAGACTACTTTCTTCGGACTCACTATGCCATCGCATTATCACAGATCATTTCCCTTAGGTGTTCTTCCCACTTGGTCACCTGACCAAGCCACACCGTCATCAATAGTTCAAATCAACACTTTGAACTAGAAACCTTATCCCTTAACCTCACAAGGACTTTGTCCTTATTTTAGCCATAAGATCACCTAGTGATTTAACCTTGACACCTTAACAGATTTGCCAATAAGTACTAAGTTTTCCAAACCTTTAAGTTGTTCACCATGACCCCGGGGGCATCCCTCACACTTGGCAGTGCACCCAAGCCAGCCCTTCCGGCTGAGGGTCCATAGCAACTGAGACTAGGTGTCCCCATCTCACTCACCACGCCCTTAGTGCCACTCGCACAAAAGTGTTCAAGTTAGATATGCCGAGCCACACTAAGCAATTTAACTGTACATCACGACTCCGGGGCATCCCCCGCTTGGCGGTATGCCCAAGCCAGTCTAAGAGTCTATGACCACGGAAAAATGAGTGTCCTCATATTTCAAACCATCACCGCGCCCTAGTGAGTTGGAACTTAAACCCAAGCATTAGAGGGTCGGGACTTAAACCCAGCCTCCATATATACATCTACGGAAAGCATCGCCTAAGATGTCTAGCATGACTCCCCACGCCAGTGCACCAACTTATAGTTAAAGTGCACTACAAATCACAGCTTAGGAACCTAGTTCCTTCGCACTGCCAAGCCCTTTCACTTGACAAGTCTGTGATCATGCATGAACTCCTCCATGCTTGGCCCCATGGGCCACCCTTTTTTAAGTTGGCACCTTCAACTAGGGGATTTGTTCCCCTAACTTGCCAATCTCACTTAGCAAGTCATCCGACCAACGTAACATGGTTTCATGCACAAGCGTGAAAGTCCTTGACCATCGACTTTCATTCAAAGCCATCCCTTTGAGCACTTGGGAACTGCTTCCCCAACCTTGATAGCATTGTGTTATAACAAGTTTCAAGGCCACACTTTTGCTGCACCACTCTAATTTCACACGTTCTATGAACTATTTACACTTGGTTTTCTAGGTACTAAGTTACCTAGAATTGTCTTTGGGAACCTTTAAAGGAACTCTGTCCCTTAGCTTGCTAAGGCCTCTCCTTTCGTAAGCTTTTTAATTGCCATATGGTTTAACATTGACAATTCCATGCTTTAGACTCTCCATGGCATCACGGTTGCTAGTAACAACATGCTTGAGCACCCACTTGATTTTCCACTCCCAACTGGCATAACCACCTTTAGTTATGCAATTCGATTCCTATGGTTTGGTTCTATCCCCTTACTACTTGCTTTTGGCCTCACACATTTCCCTTGGTTATTCTCCTTTAGACTAGGAGGATAGTTTTGCACTTTTTACTATGTCGTAGCAAATATTCTTAAGGATGAACATACTTGATAGCCTAGGGAGTGGTTCCTCAATCCGGGTATGCTCAACTTATAATCCCACACACCGGGATTAATGTTGCTACTTATGGGCTTTTATATGCCTATCACTAGCCTTGCCAAAATTCCATTTTGGCTTTGTCCAATTCAGGTAAACAATCTTTTCTTGTCTTCGCAACTTTGAACGTTTGGATAGCACCTTCTATCCATCATTTGCAAAGGACTTAGTCCTTTGGGCCTTATTTATTGCCCTCGTGACATTAAATACCACCTCCTGGTGTTCTAGAGTGTTTGGGTGTCCCAATGATGGCCTCTTTGACAATAATATAACATTGACTTACTATATCACAACATAAGCAATTTATCCCCCGTAAAGGTATATCTAGCTTTCTTATACCATTAAGAAGTTTTGGGTAACTACCTTCTACCTGTTTAACCAATTATCTTGCACCTCTTGCTTAGTTGCTTCATAGTTGTCAAGTCTTACAACTCATTGCTAGTGATTCTACACCTCCATCATTATTTGGGTCACCACACTTTAACCGCATGCCTTCCAGCTTAAGCCATACCATTCCCATTTCCATTAGGATTCCTCTGGGAAGAGGCTCTCATTACCCTGCCAACTTAACCTCAGGGCATCACGCCTTGGCACATTTGGTGTCTCCACATTATCGACTCCACGAACCTACATTTACAACACTTCTTTCTCGTGTCTAGGTCCTTGCCAAGACCAATACAGTTCTTTTTCATGCTAACTATCTATTAGCATTGCACCATAAAATTTACACACAACTTTGTGTCAAAGTTGCTTTCTTTTTGGGAACACCTTTTCCACGACTTTAGTATGACACATTCTGCCATTAATGAGATACCCACGGTTCTCATACTTGGATTATATGATCTTCCCCATCCTTTATGGGGTACAACACACCTCAGTCCAAATGCTTCCACCAGTCCTCCAAGTCAGCAGTCACCTCCAATATATCATAGAGAACTTTGTCCATCATTTATTAAAAAGTCATTAAAGCATTATTTAAACCACTAAAAACTTGTACAAACTAAAAAATGTATAAAAAATAGTCATAGGAACATCTTCCTCAGCTATTAACATTTACCAATACCCAAAAGTAAAATCTAATTTTATGAATTAATAACTTCTCCCCAGGCAATTTAGAAGATCAATAGTGTGAGGAAGAGGGTACATATTTGAGATAGTCGCCTCATTAACAAATGATAGTCAATACAGAAGTGAATACTCCCATTAGGTTTCATCAGAAGATGGGGTTCACATGCCTGAGGATTTGAGACTTTCAAATAATACCCTTCTCTAACATCTCCTTGATGTTCAAACATAAAATCTTAATCCCCTTTGAGAATCTCCGTATCAAGACCTTCTACTATAGCAGCACTAACAGGACATTGTTAACATCAAAGCCTGCACCCAGGAAATCAAGGATGCCAATCCAAAAAATGCCAACAATAATGATATGTATGGCCACTCCTAGCAACAGATATCATAACCATGATCATATCTTTGTCTTTGTTTTTGGACAAGAGCAACAACATCAATCTCCATCAGAATAGAACCATCTCCCACATGAAGTGGAGCTGAAAGACATATAATAAGAAGTGGAAGAGGCAATGTTTCATAATGTTGTATCAGTCAAAAAAACATTGTAAAGGGTGATTAGAGCAAATGCATATACAAATCCCACAAGATATTGATGAAATGTTGGCCTTAATATTCCAACTTGATCCGCTCCAACATATTTGGCTCTGCATGAAGCAAGAGGCTTTGAAAATAAATGCTAAATTGCATCACTGACTCAAATGGCCTAAAAGGCATCACCATAATCATCAATATGTCCAAATACATACTTGAAGATATCCAAGAGAATGCTCCAATCTGCATGAGTGGTTGCATTCAAATTATTTGTACTATGGCAATGTTATCCTTTGTAAACACTAAGCATCATCTCAAAAATGATAAGTAGCAATCACAATAAAATGATCGAACCAATGGTATACATCATCTTTAGAATTTCTATGGAAAAACTCTAGCCATACATGAGGATTAACAGTAATAGTAGGAGGAGCTGTAACATACACCGTAAATGCTGCCATCAACTAAGCTTGATTATTCAATTGCAACCATATAGTTATAAGCAACTAAAAAGAATGATAGAGAATGCCGGTGTATCAAATAAGTTTCAAGTCCGACTCTATTAGTTGACTAAGGGAATCACACTATATATTGAGATTCTAGGCTTAACTCGAAGGTAAGATGTCAAGGCTCTCAAGAGAGCTGTGACTTTTAGCTTTCATTCACGAAGATGTGAACTTATAGGGAAGTGTGGTGGATTATAAATGACTAAAATGAACAATTCAAGAAATGATTCATAAAAGTTTAAATATAAAGGGAAAATATCCAAGAAAAAAAATATACCTCTTTTTTAAATTGATTAAGAGTTTTGGGATATTTAGAATTAAGTGTTTTTGGGTTTAAATAATATTAAACTGAATGACTTCTCGAGAAATTCAAATTCAAAAGTTTAAAATTGCATTGAACAATTGCACTAATTGCTCCTCCAAAGTCAAAGGAGGAGGAAGCTACTCTCACAAAAATGTGCATTTTAATTATCCCGAAACCCCTAGTTTATATAATCTGGATTGAAATCAATCCAACGCCTCTATGCCCAAGATTATGATCCTTAAAAGTAGCTCCCCCTATTCACCTTTGTCTACAATACCCCTAGACAATAATGATTGGAGAGGCTTAAATAGAAGTTTGTAGCCATCTGGTGTCTCCTTGAACTGTTAGATACACACTAATGCAGCTTCAGAAAGAAGCGGCTTAGTTACCTATGTAGTAAATAACCTAGATTGGCTTAGCATATGACCCATAATTAGATCTTTCATGAGTTTGGATAGAAATCCCATATCTGGTTCCCATAATGCAAACATGCTCACTGTACTAGGTGATATAACCAAGGTAAGCTTATACTGCACAATCCAAAATACTGGTTCGAAACGCCTCTGCTTTACATGCATCTGTAGCACGCTCAAGCCATCAGTGAGGATCCTGGCAGGATTCAAATGCATAAATAGCAGGATCCTGAGCAAGGTTGCTCAAGTAGAGAGACCACCAAAGCAGTCGGCCATACTTGAGCATCCACTCATTACTAACCACCTCAAAACAATTCCCCTGTGTAGATGTAGCCAGCAGAGTGTGCTGTTTTCCCCGATATCTCCCTTAAAGAAGGCAATCAAAGGAGACGGAAGAAAAAACCCAGGGACCAGATTCCGACTCTGCAAAGAAGGATAGCACCACTCGGGTTCTAAGAAATTGGTGACCCTGGATGTAGTGTCTATGAACAGAGTTAAACATGTTCCACCTAACACTTGTGTAGATCTTCGAAGTGGGATGTACACGTTTTCTTCAAGAATATAACTCTGGAAGACTTCAGTGGCTTTAGTCTCCCATGTCGTCCATAGTTCAACTGAGTACTAGCCTGTATCTTCTTGAGAAACTTAAGTTTCCATTCAAGTTTTTTTATCCGATTCGGTCAAAATCCCTTTCCACCATCTACCGTCATCATGTTTGAAAACACTTGCAGCGTCCACGGCTCCTCTTTCCCTAGTCCTCCACCCAGCTCCTCAATGCATGCAATCCAGTAAGCCAGACAGTAGGTCATGCATGCGAGATGGCCTGCGTAATCTCCATTTCCCAGTGCCTGCCTTGCACGGCCGAGGAAAGCATTTCTAAAATATGAGGGCTGAGGATAACAGGAGCCAGAACCCAGCGACAAGTAAATGACCCAAACCTGTTTCCGATGTAACTCTCGAACCACCCTCGACTTACCCCAGCCGCTGGACTGGAAGAGACCAACGATACGTGAAAAATCAGTCTCCTTCTTGATTTTGTTTGGGGCGTCGTAAAACGAGTCTACTCCACTGCCCTGATAGTCGATGTCAAATGCTCGACCTGTAGCAGCAGCAAACATAAACATTCATGCAAACTGACACACTTACTTGCCATCTTTAACTCTATGCCATGTTGTGGACTTGTGCTTGTACTGCTACTGCTCCTCCAGTGTCAGCTTGTACCAGCAAGCTCTATAGATTTCATCAAGCCATTCCTCGCCGTTCAGCTTCTTGTGGATACACTCCCAAGATTTGAAAAGAAGCTCTGGGTACTTCTCCAACACCATTCTCACTTTTGATTCCTGTGCCTCGTTGTCTGCTTGTTGCAGCGCCATTTCAAGTACATACTGTGGGCCGATGCCTTTGTGTTTCTCTTGCTGCTCTGGCGACAACTTGTCCCAACTCTCAAGCAGCAGATCCAAATACATCAGCTTCCTGTCAGAATTGAAACCTTCAAAAACATCGAACAGGTTCTTCGGGCTTTGACGATATCTCATCTCCAGCAATCGCATTTGCTCTTGGGCAGATAGCAGCAGCTCTCGTCACTCTCTTCTCGAATCCTCTTTCGGGCTTCTCCCCAATCCTCTTGTTGGCCATAGTTGGGGCTAGGGTTTGTAATTGTGGATCCCCAAGTGTGGAAGCATGGTGGAAGTTGATACCAAATTGTAAACAACTAAATTTTTCATTCTACTTTAGTCACTTAACCACACTTCTAAGAGAGTTCAGGAGCATGCCTTGCCACAGCTTGGTGTCATGGATAAGTCGCACAGGATTTGGAGCAGGAAAAGTTTTCAGGGAGGACATTTCATCAATGAGATGCTCAGCTTCTTGCAGTCTCTAACACTGTGCGAGGAGATCAATCATACAGATATAGTGATCTGGAGAGGCTGAAATTATGCCCTGGAAATTCTGGTGGCCGTTCCTGAGTGGCTACATGTTGCCAGAAGGTTGAGAAAAGTGATTTGGTTTGGGGGAATTCCCTCGAGCTTCATTGCCTGGAAGATCTCTAGTGCTGCTTCCTCCGATTCAATGTAGGCAGTGAGCATCGCAGTCCAGGAGATCACGTCGCGCTCAGGCATGGAATCAAACACGGGTCTCGCGTCTAGGGAATTGCAATCTTCTTCGATGCCACGGCAACCAAGACTCGTCCGCGCTCCAGGCTGGGGATCGCCGCACAGGCATTGATCACCAGAGTGAAGGAAACCTCCTCGACCAAGACTCCCTCCAGATCCATGCGCACAAAGATCACGAGGGATTCTGGCGCGAATCCACTGACTGGCCCCCCCAGGAGACAGCATCCTTGCGATCACCAGCAGCCTCTTCAGTCCCACTGCTCTCCACCTTCACAATTGAAATGCTGGCCCACACAGACTGCATTAACGAGATTATAAAATCTTTTGTATATCAAAGTATGTCTATGTAAGAAAAATTGAAGAACATAAGAAAAAGATAAAGAGTATAACCAGGTTTTAGCTTTTTGTGGTATTTTTGTAAATTTTTGTAACTTCGCTTGTAATGTATGCTAAAATACATCTGTATGTTAACCAACATCACATGTAATATATGAGGTATTCCATCAATTCCAGAATCATCCTTTAAAGCCCGGAAAGAGCATTGACAAGATCTGAGGCAAACATTTTTTCCTGTGCTTCTTTCTTGTCAGCATCATCATTATCTTTGTCATCACGAATAACTATATTCCCATCTAGTAGCATTTGTAAAAGTAGTTGTAGTAAAATAATATAATTTTAGAAAAGATAAAGTCCTTATGAATTTTGTTTTTGGTTTACTTAAGCAAACCTGACACACCTAGAATATATTTGGATATTCTAGAATTTTTTACCATTTAACGGTTGTTATTTATTTTCTATAATTTATAAACATGTTTATAATTTATAAATTTTCCTATACACTTTTTAATATATTATTTTTTATTTTACCATTTAATGGTTGATATTCAATAAGATTAATCTTGTCTTTATAAAGTATATACATATTTATAATTATAAGTTTTCATTTGATCAATAAATAAGAATAACACTACTATTATGCAAAACAAACATTGCTACAACAAATTTTTTTCTAAAATACTCAATTTAGTAGTATCTAATTACTTGTACATTTCAATATTTTAAAGTTTATCAAAACCTTCATTTCTTTAATTAAAATTTCCTTTATAAGACTTATAATTAAGTACATTGACTTGCATTAAATTAACTTAAACTTCTAAACTTTAACTCAATTTTAGACCACCCCCACTACAGCAGGAACTTTAGATAGCCTTAGCTCCTTTCGAGAGGTTTCTTTCTTCCTACGATCTGCCGGGCAATCCCACCAGGTGAAAGAAATTCACAAGATTATTAGCAGCCACAATAGGTCAATGTTTTCCTTGTGAATCTCATGTGGGGACATGGTCTAGATTGCCTTCAATCACATCTGCCGACCCAATGTCTTCTGCTCTTGGCGATTGCCCAGAATGGAACCTTGGGACGACGTTCCAGCATGGTTCGAAGCAATGCCCAAGAGAGATGTTACGACACTACGCAGGTGATGGGAACTTGGATCAAGCCCAGGAACTGTTTGATCGAATGCCGAGAAGAATGTAGTGGCATGGACTGTGATGGTTACCGCATTTACCCATAAAGGGGATCTAGATAGTGCGAAAACGTTGTTTGATAAGATGCCTGAGAAAAATCCGGTTTCTTGAGGTGCTCTGATATCGGCTTACGCAGTGCACAATCGGCTTGAAGAAGTGAACCGTTTGTTTGATGCGATGGAGAAATCAAACATTCACGTCTACACTGTGATGATCACTGCGTATGCCAAAGCAGGGGAAATTGCAAATACGGAGAGGATGTTTGCTCTCATGCCTGAGAAGGACGTAATCGCTCAAACTACAATGCTATAAGCGTTTGCTCACAATGGTCTTGGAGAAGGCAAGCAAGATCTTTGATGTAATCCTTGACAAGTATGAAATGGCGATCAATTGCATATGCTCAAAAAGGGCAGGCATTTCGTGCAAAGCAAGCGTTTGATTCCACGCCCGCAAAGAAACAAAACATCGTGACTTAGAACTCAATGCTCTCGCTGTTTAATCTCCGAGCTCTAGAGCTGCTGAAAACCATGCAGCTCGAAAGGATCAAACCAAACGAGATAACTTTCATCGCAGCACTGGGTGCCTGTGCTGACGTCGGCAAGCTTGAAACTGGACAAGCGTTCCACGCCAAGATCATCGATCAAGGACCATCTTGCTGGTGAATATGTATGGGAAATGCCGTAGACTGTCACAGTCTTCACAAACCCAAGCAAGCGTCCACGACACTATTTGCTGGATTGTGATGATCATGGCTTTTGAAGACAACCACCACTTGCCGGTCGTGTGCTTCATGAGCACCCCAAAAAACCAGATTTCTCTCCTGTCAAGCAACTCTATTTCGCGATCAAAGTCCCCTTTCTGGGTTGACCCCGGAGCAGCCCAGCGAAGAAAGAAACCTCTCGAAAGGAAGCTACCTTTTGTGAAACTTCTATTTAAGAGTTCCAAGAATTAGGGTTTGATAGGATTCTTATGGATCATAGCAAAGAATTAGTCGTAGAACTCCCAAGGGTAATGAAAGTGGAGAAGATTTTATTCTCTTCCAACACCAACAATCTAGAGTGTGAAGTATTTGGGAAAGAGGATCAAGACGGAGAGTGGAAGTTTTTGGGTAAAACAGGTCGAGAAGCAAGATTCAAGCTCACCAAGCTGAGATTCATCCTTGTCAAACCTCTCTCTGGATTTGAGGTATCTACGATTGTGAGTTTTTATAGCAAGGACAATCCCCAGAAGCCTGTGGAGGAGTTAGAGTTGAAATACATTAATCCTCAAAAGGTGGACTATCAAAATCCTTTTAAAGTTGGCCAGCTTTCCAAGGACACTCTTGTCACGAAAGCAATTGTTCGATCCAATCTCCGGTATTACAAATTCCGGTTATGGGGCAACATAGAGTATCCCTGCCAATGGTGGTTTCCAATGGGAGACTACGACCAGGACGAGCCCAACCCTAAAACGCGAGAGTTGACCATCAGATACTTTGATGTGAAAAACGAAGGGAAGTTAACGCTAGCACCTCAATGCAAGTTGATTGTTTTTGAGAGGACTTCCACTGGTCACTCAGAGCATGAGGAATTTGATCTACATAATCTTCCACAAAAGAAGCAGTCAAATAGAAGGGGTTCTGATAAAAAACTATCTAAACTCTCTAATCTGAGCTTAAAAGTTTTAAATGCCTTAAAGGTTGTTAAAAGGAATTAGAATAATCTTAGTAATAAATTCAACTTTAACTTGTTTGTCTGATTCACAAATAACACAAGGACAAAACAAATATGTAGGCTTCAAGCCAGAATGTAGAATTCTCACCACTAAATATTACCCTAATACTGGACTGTATGGTTCCTTATTGCCAATCATACAAATAATGAAAGACAAGACATAGAGGAAACAACAATGTCCAATTCAGCCCATAAATGCTGGTAGCTCAAACTCCCTCTTTCTAAACTGGTCTAATCATCATCCATGGGCTCTCTCTCGAAACTTCACGTTGTTCTTATCCCACTTCCAGCACAGGGACATGTCGTTCCACTCGTCTATCTTGCCCGCAAGCTCGCGCTCCTTGGAGTCACTGTGACCATCATCAACGTTGATAGCATCCACGAAACCTTGCAGCAACCCTGGAAGAGCGAGGCCAATCCTGTGAATAATGGCCAGGACATTCGCCTTGAGTCCATCGAGGATCCACTCGCGGAGCTCTTGTCCTGGATCGATCGAGAAGCAGAGTCGTCTCGGAATTTTACCATCTCAGTGCTCCACATGATGCAAAAAAAAGGCTGGATTGGCTGGAGCGAGCTTTTGGCCGGGAAATGCTGCTTGGGCTGCCATCGAATTCCACGTTCCAAAGCTCCTGGAGATGGGAGACGTTCCTGTCAAAGGTAAAGCTTCGATGAATCTAGAAGTTTGTTCTAAGAAAACATGGAAGTTTTCAAGAATGTGATAGAGGGAGATGACAAGCTGATCTCTTACATCCCTGGAATGGAGCTAAGATCTCCACTCTTCATGCACGATGGAGAATTCCAGAAAGTCAGGGAAGAGCAGTCATTGCATCTCTCCAAGAGGATCACACGGGATTCTTGGTTTCTGATAAACTCTGTCCATGACATCGAGCTGCGAGTTTTTGAAGCGATGAGGGAAGGATTCGAGGCGAATTTTGTGCCTGTTGGACCATTGTTTCCTCTCAAGGGAGAAGCCATCAATTCAACTGGATTGAAAGAGGTTAGCCTGAGAACTCCAGATGAATCTTGTCTTCCATGGCCAGAGCTCAGTTCTCTATGTTTTGTTTGGAAGCATCTCCTTCATGACTGCTAAGCAATTCGAGGAGATCGCACTGGGATTGGAGGCACCTTTCCTCTAAGTGATATGATCAAACTCTGTTTTTGGTAATGCTTTAATTATAATATTATAATATATGGACTATTCATTTAAGATCGAATTTGATCCATCCATTATTATATATAAATATTAGTGATAATTTGTCTTTGAAAAGGAAAGTTTTTTAACAATGTTTTATTTAGTGTTTAGAATTGTTTTTTTGTTTTTATTCCTTCATTCTCTTTTAGATCTAGATTTGTGTTTATACTGTTCTTCCTTTTCAACTTTTATTACATACTATGTTATGCTATTGTTGATTAAAGAGTGTGTCATTCAAAGCTATAAATGATATATCATTATTGTCACCTAACAACATTGTTTATGTGATTGTGTCTTCTTTATATCAAGTTTTTGATGCTTATCACATACTAGTTATATATTGATTTTCATATTAGAGACTTTATTGTTGTTTAATTGTAGTGTATATGTTTTTCACCTTGTACCCTATGATGGTTTACCATAGAATAACTATGGAGCAGAATTTTAATCCTCCATATGCCATGTACCATTTGCCATGTGCCACATACCACGTCTAAGGACAATGTAGTGAAACCCAAGTTTCAAAGCTTTAGGCCACTGAATGAAGGGGCAAAGCCAAACTATTAAGCATGGAACCAAAGAGTGAAGAAAATAAAGCATGGAATTACTTTTGAACATACAACCCAATGAGTGAAAGGGCAAGAGTATAGTGTGATTTAGAACAGTCCTGGAGCTTTTAACATCCCTATAGCATATCTAAATTTGGGGCTAAACTTTAAGCTCATTGCACTATGAAACAAAGGTCCAATACATTCTCAATCCTACAAACACGAGCTCCCTATATCCAACATTTACATACTAAATGGTGTCAGAAAATGTCTAGCACAATTTTGGCATACTAGTGGCTTAACATAAGGAAAAGAATATGCCACCAAATAAAGCACTATAGAGTTTAAGCTTTGTTGTAAATGTGACTTTTAGTATTGAAAGATACTTGTTAGCTAGTCTTTACAGATTGTAAACAATTAATTTTCCATTCTACTTTAGTCATTTAACCATATCTTTGACCACTTGGAAGATTCTCATTCACAACTTTCATAAGTCTAATTTAGGACTTGGGGCTTACTAGCCCTGAGAATGGCATCTATGTTACTCAACCTTTGCACTTGGTCCAAGTGCTCTATGTGTCTTATCCCATGACTGTCACCCAAAGGTACCACAGACATATCAGCCCATTATGCTAAGGCCATACCTATTCACCTTTGTCATACTGGTGATCTAACACCACCTACATTACAGTCCTATCTTTCAAAGACTGGGCCATCTATCCATGAGTAGTCATCTCAAATCCACTCTTTAGCATCCGTAAAATGCTCGCAGACATGGAGAATAGCTTTCTTCAACATCATTTTTTCGATCCCCACCAAGTCCCTTTCTGTCCGTCGCCGTGTTTGCCACCACTGCCACTGGATGAACAAGCCCAACCACTAAGTCTCCTTGTTCTTTGAGACTTCCTCACCATATGACCGCATCCTTGGTCACTACACCAAAAGATTGCTTTTCTTCCTTTCCACCATTCAGGACTTTGGGATAACATTTCGAAACACCGTAGCCCTACATGGGCCTCATAAGTATTCTCCCCACCTTCCACCTTTGGGTGCTTTAGCCATGGGGTTAGAGCAAGGTTTCGTTGAGCCATGCTAGGTATCCAAATAAGTAGTGCCATCCACACTTGGACTGGGAGCATCGACCAATCAATTTCCCAGGGGAACTAGAGCCGGCTCTTGAACACCTCACCAAGTTACCCTGCTTGTCTATTCGTATTCACTCTAGCCTTGGACTCCTCAATGGATATATCATCACCTAACACATGGTTTTGGTCTTGGTCTCGGTCTCAGTCTCAGTTCCATCTTGGACTCCATCTCGGACTCCATCTCGGGTCCATCTCAGATTCCATCTCGGGTCCTTCCATGTGTCATATGTTGGTTCTTTTGTGTCCCTTTTTTAGACACTCACTTATTGCTCGCTTTATGCTCGTTCTTCGAGCACTTCATTGGGAGTTTCACTCTCGCTCTCGACTTTTCGAGTCGGAGTTTTTAGTCCATATGTGTTACACTCATTTGTCTTTTGCCTCAACCACTACCACATGGCATCCTTTTGGCTCCTTTTTAGGGCCTAGGGTGTAAGCAAACAAAGGGAACAACTCGAGAGACAATCAATATGGGTTCAAATATAAAAGGAAAGGGCCTATGAATAAAAGTGCACCCCCTTTTTAAATTGGTTAAGGGTCTTGGGAGATTTGGGGGTTAAGCGTCCTTGGGTTTGAATAGTACTCGGGTGGGTGACCTCCTGGGAAGTCCAAACTCAGGAACTTACATTTAGTATTAGAGAGGTCTTGGGTCCAACTCTATTGGTTAGCTTAGAGGAATCACACCACATGTTGATTAACATCTGGTAGGTCCAGTTTGATTTGGCTGGGCTCAACCCAAGGGGTAGCGTGTCGAAAGAGCTACAGCTCTCAGCTTCCATTCATGAGGGCGTGAACTTGCAGGGAAGTGTGGTGAATTATAAGTAACCGAAGGGTATGACTTGAAAAACGATCCATAAAGGTTCAAATATAGAAGGAAAGGGCCCATGAATAAAAGTGCACCCCCTTTTCCAATTGGTTAAGGGTCTTGGGATATTTAGGGTTAAGCATCCTTGGGTTTGAATAGTACTAGGCTGGGTGACCTCTCGAAAAGTCCAAACTCATGAGCTTACACGGACACTCTCTCTTTACTACTATGACAGCAGGAAGTTGGTATTACTGATTCCCTTTATTACCCCCTTTTATCCAAGTGTTAGTAAACTAGACTTAGCATATGTACTTAGCCGGATGAGCATAAGGAAGGAATTGCTAAGTGTTTATTTAGCCAAACATACTTAGCCTGGCTTGTTAGTTCTTTTTTTCTCTGTCTTGCACTGGCTTGGCAAAAATCCTTGCGTATTAAGTCTAGTCCCTCAATATTATTACATAGAAGCTGTCACGAATGTGACTTCGGGTATTGAAAGATACTTGTCGGCTAATCCTTATGGACACTCTCTCTTTACTGCCATGACAGCAGGAGGTCGGTACTGCTGGTTCCCTTTATTGGCCCCTCTTGTCCAAGTGTTAGTAAACTGGACTTAGCATCTGTACTTGGCCGGATGAGCATAAGGACGGAATTCCTAAGTGTTTATTTGGCCAAACATGCTTGGCCTAGCTTTTTAGTTCTCTTTTGCTCTATCTTGCACTGGCTTGGCAAGAACCCTCGCGTATTGAGACTAGTCCCTCAATATCGCTGAATGATAGTTTACCGTGTCTGCCAAACACCCTCGCTATCATGCCCTTAGTGTTGGTCTCATTTCGGTCCTAAACATTAATTATGGAAAGTGTCTAGATTTGCTCATTTGGCATATCTACGGAATGTAGAGATTGGCCTGAACATAATGGTGTTCGTCCCATGTCCAAATTCACAATCTAGCACCATTCCATATTTAGTAAGTTTCGAGCTTGTCCCAGAAACTAACTCCTGATACTAAAGGAGGCTTGGGGTGAAAGCCCAAAGCATGTGTTCCTCAAAGGGGGGGGGGGCTATGGGGGGTTCCAAATGTATAGTAGGGATAGTGGTTGGAATGCATGTCCGACCACCTGAGACATTAGTTTGGCTCCCGCTAGGCTGTGTCGCTCTTTGTTCTACGTCCGGCTTGGGTCTAAGCCCAAGCTCCACGCTGCTCTAGTCGGCGGGGTACCCTCCTCCTCGCGTTAGGCCATCAGTATGCCAAAATTGTGCCAGATTCCGTCTGACACCATTTTGCGTGCAGGTGCTGGATATGGGGAGCTAATGCTCGTGGGATTGTACTGAACCCTCATTTTGTAGCGCAATGGGCTTGGAGTTTAGCTCCAAATTCAGGTGCGCTACAATAGCTTATTGTGTTTGCAAAACATTTTCGCTATCATACCCTTTATATTAGTCTCATTCCGGTCCCAAATGCTATTATATAAAGTGTCTAGATTTGCTCATTTGGCATATCTATGGAATGTAGAGATTATTTTGAACACAATGGTGTTCATCCTGTGTCTAAATTTGTAATCTAGAGACATTCTATATTTAGTAAGTTTCGAGCTTCTTTCAGAGACTAACTCTTGGTACTAAAGGAGGCTTGGGGTAAAAGACCAAAACATGTGTTCCTTAAGGGAGGGGGCAGCTATGAGGGTTCCAAATATATAATAGGGATAATGGTTGGAATGCATGTCTGACCACATGATTAATTTGGCTTTTACTAGGTTGTGTCACTCTTTGTTCTGCATCCGGCTTGGGTCTAAGCCTAAGCTCCATGTTGCTCTAGTGGGTGGGGTGCCCTCCTCCTTATGTTAAACCACCGGCATGTCAAACTTGTGTTAGACACTGTTTAACACCATTTTACTTGCAAGTGTTGGATATGGGGAGTTGGTGCTCGCGAGATTATACTGGACCCTCGTTTTGTAGCGCAATGGGCTTGGAGTTCAACTCCAAATTCATGTATGCTATAGGCTTAGACCCAAGCTGAATGTAGAATAAAAAGCAACACAACCTAACAAAAACAAAACTAATGCCTTAGGTGGTCAACCATACATTTCAACCATTATCTCTAATATACAGTTGGAACCCCCTTGCTTATATTTACTATGAATAGCATATAGTACTAAAATGGAACTAACATATATAGCATGATAACGAGGGTGTCTAGCAAATAGGGTAAACTATCAGATAATGATATTAGGGAACTAGACTCAATATCATGGGGGTTCTCAACACTTAAGTGCAAATCAATGAATGAGTTTCTCTAACTAGGTCAAATATGTTTGACTAATAGAATTTAGGATTTTTGTCCTTATGTTCACCTAGTCAAATGCACATATGATGACTAATTTCTCAATTAACTTGGGTGGAAATCATAAAGGGAAATAGCAATACCAACCTCCTACCATTGTGATAGTAAGGAGAGAATGTCTATAAAAATTGGCTGATAAGCATCTTTTGATATCTAAAGTCACATTTACAACATTCTTCCCCCCTTGGGGAAAATCAATGTTTTCATTTATACATATTTGAGTCTAGCAAACTGTCAAGGAAAATCTCTGAAAATTAACAAAAAACACACTATATGGAAAACACATCAATTTAAATGAATGATTGAACTACCTCTCCTCTATGTCTAAAGTTGTTAAGACTCAGACACCCTCTAGCCATCACCAACAAGAAAATGACTAATAAAGTTAGCCACCATTGCTACTCTAAATATCACTCGACTTACAAAGGAATGATATATTGCTCCCCATAAGGACATAGTGAGAGAGCCAAAGGCTCAACTCCCCTAAACAAGAAATCACGTTGGGAAGATTTAGACAATTATTATAAACTAAGTTATTTACATGGCTATGTCCCTTTTCAAAAAAAGAGTCAGGAAAAAATTTGTGATCAGTCTATAATAACTATCCCTATGGTTATAGATTGTATCCATGCACTGAAGTGTTGAAGTCAACCTGCCAAAACCAACCTAAAAACTAATGAATGAAAGAAATGTTTAATTGAAATGTATTACTTTATTGATTTTAAGATTTATTATAAAGATTTACAAAAGCTACTTTTTATTACAAGTCTCATACTCTGTGACAAGCTCATAGACATGTGTAAGATTACTAAGAGGCTCCCAAGTTAATTTACAAGTTGGATAACAATGCCACTTAACTAAGTATTCTTTGGTATGACCACCATATTTTTGACGACATAATAAAATGCTTTCAACTTTGTATTCAAGTTCACTATTCAGAAATTCTGGTGGCAGACGAATCTCCCTTGATGTGCAACATCCATAGTGTATAGAGCTAACAAATTGGCATGAAATACATTATAAACATTGGATATGGAAGATCTAACTAATAGGATACATCATTAATCCATTTCAAAATCTGATAGGGTTTTGAATATATCTTGAATTTATCTTGGTAATAGCTTCCGAAATAAAAATCCCTTAATATTCAAGTTTTGGGAAGATAACTACACCTGATCTCCCACTTGATAGGATATATTGTGATGGTATTGATTCTTATCATGTTGATACTTATCATAAGTTTTGCCCATCGCCTCAATAGCTCTAGACCAACCATGGCATAGCTGCTTCACATAAGTCTCAATAACTAAGACCAACACTTCAGACATTGGTTTTGGCATAAAAATCTATCAAGGAACCCCATGAACATTCCCTTGTAGCATCTCCCATAGAAAATAACTAATAACACTATGTTATAACAAATTTCTGTTTTGTCCAAATGCTTAACCCAATTGTGCTGGTCCATTACAACATAGTACCGTTGATAATCCTCAATTTGAGCATTCACACATTCTCTCTGCCCATCAATTTGAGGATGATAAGTTGTACTAAACTTCAACTTGGTACCGAATAACAGGAATAGTGTGCCCTAAAACTTCCCCATAAATCTTGAATCTTTATTTGAGATCATCTCTTTGGGAAGACTACAAACCTATACTAATTCATGGAAAAAGAACTCTATTGCTTATTTAGTATTCATTGTTTCCACAGTTGAAATGAAGTGTGCAATCTTTGACAACCAATTCACAACTACGATCAAAGTATCATAACCCTTAAACTTCAACAAGCAAGTGACGAAGTCAATCACACTTTAAAATGGCCATGCTGGTGTTGGAATGCATTACAACTTCCTAGCCTACTTCTCAGTTCTTCACTTACACTATTGACATATAGGGCAAGAATGGATATAATTTGCTACATCACTAGACTAGAAAAATCTCTTTTTTAATGAAGCAAGAGTCTTTTGTTTACCATCATATCCCACTACCAAAACATTATGATGTTCCCATAAAAACAACTGTTGCAAATCCTTGGAGGGAAGATACAATCTTTTTTACTTATAGAAAATAAATCCGTCCTGAATTAAGAAGTGAAATTTTACATTGGCACGACTAGCAACTTTGCTCCTTCACTACTAAGGTTTTGCTTTGGCAACTCTATATGGTGCAAGATTGCTTTTGTCAATGGATCACTTCCATATGAAGCCTAAATGTCCTCCAACCAATCTGAACTAATTACCGACATTGTCTAAAACTAATCTTGACGACTCAACACATCCAAAATAATATTAACTTTACTAGGTTTGTAGATGATTTCAATCTAGTGAGCTTCTCTTTCCAAAGAGTCTACTTCAGCATAAGCTTTGGCTGTGTAGCAAATTAACTTAATTATGCCACCACCAATATATGCCCAAGAAAGTTCAATTGCAATTGTCCAAACATGATTTTACTTTTCTTAGCATATAGTTTGTGTTCATGCAACTTTTGAAACACCAGCTCTAAGTGTTTCAAATAATCCTTTAACATTTCACTAAAGATTAGAATATCGTCAATATATAGGACAACAAATGTGTCCAAATAATCTCTAAATATTCTATCTATCATTATATTGAATGTGGTTGAAGCGTTACATAATTCAAATGGTATGACAAGGAATTCATAAGATCTATACCAAATCTTAAAGGCTATCTTCTCCACATCTTGATCTACCACCCATATTTGATGATACCTAACCTAAAAACCAAGTCATGTAAAATTAAATAAGTTATCAATGTGAGGTAAAGGATAATTATTTCTAACCATAATCTTATTGAAAGCCCAATAATCAATACACATCCTTATGGTTCTATCCTTTTTCATAACAAAAAGGACCAACGCTCTATAAGATGACTTGCTTGGTCGAATATGACCTTTATTAAGAAGTTTTGTAAATTACTTCTTAAAGTTATCCACTTCCTTAATGTTCAAGCAATATAAAGTTTTTCTAGGTGGTTTAGAACCTGGAACAATCTCAATTTAATAATCAACCTCACGGTTAAGAGGTAGCATTGGCAGTAAATCCTTTGAAAAGATATTTTGATTCCATGCCAATAACTCTAATTCTTTTTTTAGTACAGGATAAACCCTATCACCAATTCGAACTAGGTCACTATCACCCTCAACTTCCATCACTTGGACCTAAAAAGTCTGACATCCCTTCTTAATTACTTTTTGAGTGGCTCTTGCAATCATGAACTTAGCATCTTAATCTTTTGAGGAACACTTTTGCAATTGGAAGGACACATCAAAAGTCTTTTTATATGACTTTGTCTAGCACCATAAATCCTTTTGATATATTTATTGAAGAAATTCATACCAAACACCATCTGAAAATCTGGTATCTTCAACACTACCAAGTCCAATCTTTCTTTCCACTTGAATATTTTTATTAGAACATGACTTATAAATTTTCTTGCTACTTGCCCACTTTCTGCAAAATAGAAATGTATGGGCAACATGCATTTACCTTTCAATTCTAACAACTTTACTAATGTTGTATGTACCTCCCATATTAATCATCAATTGGATTCGGTATCCATAGATAAAGCCTACAAAATACATCAACAGATTAGTGTTTGCATTGACTATGAAAAAAGTTTGAGGGAAGTAACAAAAGTAACTCACCTCCTTTTCTTCATAATTTGCATTGACAACCTCGTCAACCCCTTTAACTTCACCACCACCATCTTTCCTCGTGACATTAATACAAGATCTTGTTTTATGCTTATTGAGACATTTTGAAAGCTTATATCCTACCTCTCCACACAATAACCCACACTACTCATTCTACTAGGAGCAAGTTTCATAAGTTGTTACCACTTGTACTCACCAAAAGGAGGAACAAAGGGCTTAAGACCAAAAAAAGCCACTAGTGATCACTAACCACCATCTTTGTCATGTGAGCCTTTAAAGTGGAATTTTTCTTCCACCTTTTGTTTCTGATCACCTTGTTTATTCCCGAAATGCTTATTTTTATCCGAGGTACTAGCATATAGTTCTTAATATTGTTCCATAAGTGAGTCATTAAAGGTAACTTATTGTGCTACCTCTTTACACTCTAAGTACATCTTCGGCTTAAACTTCAAAATCTCATTATGAAAAAGTGAATTCAAACCTTTCAAAAAATAACTTCAAGCATCTTTATCATTCATATATGCAATCATAATGCACTTCTTTAAATTGACAATCACAAATTACTTCACTTCACAGTCAGTTGATATAAGGCAGTAAAACATATGTTTCATATGTTTTTTGGTTTTCTCCACAACTGTTTAGTGGGCAATATATCATATCATATAATGTGTCAGCTTCTTGCTAGATGGTTCATTATTAAGATCACTAGCATGATTTAATTCTAGAGAAGGTGAATTATAATAATTCAAGTACTCAAAAACCCACTAAATCTCCAACCATTTGGACTTGAAACCTCGCCAGTTACTAAAATTGAAATTGTGTATGCTCTAGAGACATGTGTTACACTTAAACACTAACATGCAACTCTAAATCCTAAACAAAAAACATAATACAAATATAACATTTTAAAGTCATTGTGATAGATATATATAATGATGGATAATGTCTCACCAATGACATTACCTTATCTTGGAGTGGGTAAACTGTAAAACCCTTCATGATGTATGTTACCCTGGGAGAATTAATGACTACAAAATTATGATTGAAATAGAAAATGGTTGTCAAATATCAAGCATATCACTTGATCTGGTAAAAAAGCTTAAGCTCCCTATAGTTCACAGTTACATGTATTTTTTAATAAGACCATGTGCAAATGATCAATTGAAAGAAGGATATGGAATTGAAGATTTATCTTATAAATTTGGAAAGTTTCTAGAGAGGAGAACATTCAGTGTTATATGAAAAGCTCTTCTGAGACTATATTTCTTAGTTTGCATGAGCTACCTTGTATGCTATTGTCACTGGATTCACAATCTCTTTGATTCAATGCCTCAAAGAAACCTTGTCTCGTCGACAGTTTTCTTAGCATGGGATGTTATGATCACTACATATGCCAAAAGAGAAGCAAAGTGCTTGTTTGACACCGAAGAAGTTCTAAAGGAATTACATTATCAGAGTGTATGGGCAAAATGGACACTTGGACGAGCGCTTGGGTTTCTTTTCAACATGTTAGATATCAGCTCTTTCTCAAACTTTTGAGGGATGACCCTTTGGGCCACATTTCACCTCAATCTCTATTCCTTTCACATGGTCTTTCTTCTTGGGATTTCATTTAGCTATTAAGTTGCATTGTTTAGATGCTGTTTACAGCCAAACATCGTGACCAGGAACGTTCTTATCGTGTCATTTACCCAGAATCTACATGGTGATCTGTCCATTCAGCTTTTTAAAGTCTTGAATCTGGAAGGATTCAAGAGTTTCATGGGCCTTTTGATCGTTTGCTGCCACCTTGTGCTGGTAATCCCTACTAGAGACACACTAGCTCCAATGGTTTCTGACTACACTCTAAGTCCCAAGTGAGATCACTATTGCTGCTTGATCAGTGTTCTTGCGGGCTCTTGGATGATGCTGAGGAGATCATAAATATAATGCTATTAATTCCAGATGTTTCCAATTGGGGATGTTCGTGATTGCCTGTAAGATCCACTCTGTATAAGTTGAAAGGAGTGTTGGTGCTGCTTGCAATGCCATTGTGATTGATCCTAAGCACAAATATTATTCCGTTTTTATTATTTTCTTATAATGAAGCATGGGAGATTCCAAAGTTCATCTAAGTCTTCTCACCCTAAGGAAAATCTGGAAAGTTTTCTAAAGGCACAAACTTTTTCTGCAGCCAAACTAATATCTCTTGGAGTGTTAGAACACCAACATAAGTTATTCATATCTTTGAATTTATTTTTACTCACCTCATCTATACCATGTGAAGATTGAAATCTGTGCCACCAACCTTGATTCATTGCATTTAAAAGTAACAATGTGATTTTTAAAGTCAATAATTACCACGTGCTTATCATCCCTACGTTCCACTCTAGAATTCGATCAAAAACAAGCCTTGCGACATACATTTGCCAATCACATTCCATGTCACCACATTCTTCCCGGGCACAGAATAAAAAGTGTGCAAAGCTGATGATTATGAATGTAATCTTGGAGTAGGATTTTCCATGAAAAGGAGTCTGGGGCGCCAATGGAGTCAAACATGCAGTGTGTATCACTAGAGCTCCTGCATTTGCCATGCCTTGGAATCCTGTGGTGTGGCAACACCAAAGTTCCATGCTTGCAAGATCCACACTTTCAAAGGAACATGTTACGAACAACATCTACAATTTGCGAATCTCCTCGTCCAAATGCGATATCCCGGCTATCTTGCGAGGGTTTAGGGTTTATCAAAGATGCCGTACCTTACAAGGGTTTAGGGTTTATCATCACCAGTGCCAGTGGAGGATGATCCCAAGAGCTTGTATGGTGCTACACAGTCTGGTGTGGTGGGATTTTGAGATCTTTACTGAGATTTCTGTAACAAATGTAGATTGTCTTTGAGGTAGCCAGTTCTACAAAGAGCTCTGGTGAGTATGGTGTAAACCGTGACTTCTCGCTTGAATCCTTGGACCTTTGCTTTGTTCAACATCATGGGCCATCGCTGCAAACGAAGGTCCAATCTTATGGCGATACATGGCAGCTCTGGAGCACACAGGATTCCACTGGGATTTTTGTGGTTCTTCCAGCTCGCAAGAATTTGTCATCTGATCGAACTCTCATGCTGGATTTGGTGCTGTGGACTGTCGATGGTCCGCCACCAGTGCATCTCTTCGTCACCTCCACGGACAGTGATCTCTCTAGTGCGTTGCACTCGCTGCGGATGAAGAACTACAACGTTCTTCTGGCATGCAACTCTCATGCGGTCTCCCTGCCTCTCCTTGCCGCAGCTTCGGCAGTATGGCAGTGGGGTAAGCTCGCTAGAGCAGAAGGCCTGGTAGCACAGACAATCGTGAGCAGCATCCATCGCTCACTCGGGAGTTTTTATAAATTCGTCACCGCCACCACTATCATTTACGCTGCCAACGCTACTTTTACCTTTGTCTCTCGCCGCCAACTCCGCCACCACCATACACTCCAGCTCCGCCACCACCTTGTCCAGACGTCCAGCACAAGATTCTCCGCCAGTGACACTAGAGAAGCAGGAATCTTTACAGGCCTTCCACAAGGATATTTGCGCACTGCTCCAACAAGCGGCTTTGACGCTCAGCCAAAAGCCTCCGGAATCGATGCTTTTGAGTGTGACCCTGGGAGAAAGGATGATTGCTCCACAGCAACAGAGAACAGGAGAGTTTCCAAGGGGAAAGCTACTGAGAGCTCGACGTCTCAGTGTAAATGCTGTGAAAGTGAAGGATGGAAACCTAGTCGGGAGCCCAGCTCGCCAGGTGCTGTCACCAGTGCCCGAGACGAAGGAAAGTGGACGTGGAGAAGGTTTTGTTCGGATCCGGAATGGAGGAAGCGGCAAAAGGCAAAAGACTGCCAAGCAAATCGAGGAGATTGCGCTGGGATTGGAGGCAAGCAAGGTTCCTTTCCTCTGGGTGATACGATCAAACTCTGTTCTTGGCATGGACGAGGAGTTCCACAAAGGTTTCGTGAGCAGGACTGGCGGGAGAGGATTGTTTGTGAGCTGGGCGCTGCAGCTAGAGATCTTGCAGCACGAATAAACCGGGGCTTTTGTTACTCACTGTTCATGAGTTCGAATGTCCGGATGGCCGCCTGGGCCTCACCAGCTCGAGGGTAGGCCGCGACCATGGCGTCGTAAGAAGTTACGTGTGGAGGGATTTGCCGAAAGACAGCCTCGGCACTGGGCAGTGATCCACACCTCGCAAACATGTGGATGAGAAAGCTTCTGGGAGTGGAGGCTCGCCTGGTTGGCTTCTCCGAGAGGAGTGACCCCGACATGGTTGGCTTCCACGCCTTCCAAGTCCATTCCAGCGAGAGCTTGGATGGCCTCGCGGCAGTGGTGGTTGTTTCCAAAGGCCGTGATCATCGCAGTCGTCTCGGTCGACGGCGTCCACCAGGCTGCGACATTTCCCATACATGCTCCTTTCATCCTTGTCAAGGATTACATCAAAGATTACATCAAAGATCTTCGTTGCCTTCTCGAAAACACCATTGTGAGCAAACGCTTGCAGCATTGTAGTCCGAGCGACTACGTCCTTCTCAGGCATGAGAGCATACATCCTCTAGGCATTTTCATTTTCCCTGGCTTTGGCATACGCAGTGTTCATCGCAGTGTGCACGTAAAATGTTTGGTTTCTCCATCACATAAAAAAACGCTTCGCTCCTTCCAGCCGGTCGTGCGCTTCATAGGCTGATATCAGAGCACCCCAAAAAACCAGATTTCTCTCTCCTGTCCCCTTTCTGGGTACCATCACAGACTACATTCGTCTCGGGCATTCGATCAAATAGTTCTTGGGTTTGATCCAAGTTCCTATCAACTGCATAGCATCGTATCATCACGACCCATGGCCCCACATGAGATTCGCAAGGAAAACATTGGAGCTATGGTGGCCGCTCAAAGTCCTGTGAATTTCTTTCACCTTTTCCCGGACAGCGAAGAAAGAAACCTCGCTACCTTTTGTGAACGTTCTATATAAGAGTTCCAAGAATTAGGTTTTGATAGGATTCTCATGGGACGTAGCAAAGAATTAATTGTAGAACTCCCAAGGGTAATGAAAGTGGAAAGGATTTTATTCTCTTCCAACACCAACAATCTCGAGTGTGAAGTATTTGGGAAAGAGGAGCAAGATGGAGAGTGGAAATTTTTGGGTAAAACAGGTCGAGAAGCAAGATTCAAGCTCACCAAGCTGAGATTCATCCTTGTCAAACCTCTCTCTGGATTTGAGGTATCTACAATTGTGAGTTTCTATGGGAAGGACGATGCCCAAAAGCCCGTGGAGGAGTTGGAGTTGAAATACGTCAATCCTCGACATGTGGACTATCAAAAACCTTTTAAAGTCGGCCAGCTTTCTAAGGACACTCTTGTCACGAAAGCAATTGTTCGATCCAATCTTCGGTACTACAAGTTCCGGTTGTGGGGCAACATAGAGTATCCCTGCCAGTGGTGGTTTCCAATCCAGGACAAGCCCAACCCTAAATCGCGAGAGTTGACCATCAGATACTTTGATGTGAAGAACGAGGGGAAGTTAACGCTAGCGCCTCAATGCAAGTTGAAAGTTTTTGAGAGGACTTCCACTTGTCGCTCAGAGTGCGAGGAATTTGATCTACACAATCTTCCACAAAAGAAGCAGCCAAGCATTCGACAAAAGAAGCTGCCAAGCAGATGGGATTTTGTTAAAAAGCTACTATACTTTGCTTTAAAGGTTTTTCGAAGGAATTAAAAACGTTTATAGACTTAAATCTATCTTAAATAAAATAAAATCTTTGTCTCTTCTCTTTGTCTGATTTAGAGTAGGAAGTTTTCATGCGACAGATAAGATAAGGATATGTGTCTGCTACATTGAATTCTCACCACTAAATTTTACCACAATACGGCCACCTCTTGGACTGTATGGTTCCTATTGCCAATCATACAATTATTAGTGAAAGACAAGACGTAGAGGAAAGAACAATGTCCAATTCAGCCCATAAGTGCTGGTATTTCAAACGATCCATCAAAACTTCCTCTTTGAAAAGTTTCTTCTTTGTTTCTTGGTCTAATCATCATCCATGGGCTCTCACAAGAAACTTCACGTTGTTCTTATCCCACTTCCAGCACAGGGACATGTCATTCCAATAATCTATCTCGCCCGGAAGCTCGCGCTCCTCGGAGTCACTGTGACCATCATCAACGTTGATAGCATCCACGAAACCTTGCAGCAATCCTGGAAGAGCGAGGACAATCCTGTGAGTAATGGCCACGACATTCGCCTCGAGTCCATCTCTATGGACATGCGAGTTCCCAATGGCTTCGACGAGAAGAACTTCGACGCGCAGGCCGCCTTCTGCGAGGCCATCTTCCGAATGGAGGATCCACTCGCGGAGCTCTTGTCCCGGATCGATCGAGACGGCCCCAGAGTCGCGTGTGTCGTCTCGGACTTTTACCATCTCAGTGCTCCACACGCTGCAAAGAAGGCTGGATTGGCTGGAGCGAGCTTTTGGCCGGGAAACGCTGCTTGGGCTGCCATAGAATTCCACGTTCCAAAGCTCCTAGAGATGGGAGACATTCCTGTCAAAGGTGAAGCTTTGATTGATCTAGAAGTGTGTTCTAAGAAAACTTGGGATTTCTATGGTGCCAGCGGGAGATGAAAAGCTGATTTCTTACATCCCTGGAATGGAGCTAAGATCGCAAGACATTCCAGTCTTCATGCACGACGGAGAATTCCAGAAGAACGGGGAAGAACAATCACTGTATCGCTCCAAGAGGATCGCACTGGATTCTTGGTTTCTGATAAACTCTGTCCACGACATCGAGCCGCGAATTTTCGAAGCGATGAGGGAAGGATTCGGGGAGAATTTCGTGCCGGTTGGACCATTGTTTCCTCTCAAGGGAGAGGGGATCGATTCGACTGGATTGCAAGAGGTAAACCTGAGAACTCCGGATGAATCTTGTCTTCCATGGCTAGACAAGCGTGATCGTGGTTCGGTCCTCTATGTTTCGTTTGGAAGCATCTCCTTCATGACTGCCAAGCAATTCGAGGAGATCGCGCTGGGATTGGAGGCAAGCAAGGTTTCTTTCCTCTGGGTGATACGATCAAACTCTGTTCTTGGCATGGACGAGGAGTTCTACAAAGGTTTCGTGAGCAGGACTGGCGGGAGAGGATTGTTCGTGAGATGGGCGCCGCAGCTAGAGATCTTGCAGCACGAATCAACAGGGGCTTTTCTCACTCACTGCGGATGGAACTCCATGCTCGAGAGCTTGGCGTGTGGAGTGCCAATGCTGGGGTGGCCATCTATGTTTGAGCAAAACACGAATGCCAAGCTGGTGCTGGAAGGCGAGGGCGTGGGAGTGGCATTCTCGAGATCTGGAGGGAAGGATGGATTTGCGCCGAGAGAAGAGGTGGAAGAGAAAGTGAGGGCGATCATGGAGGGAGAGCAAGGCAGGAGATTGAAAGCCAGGGCGATGGAGATTCGAGAATTGGCTGTCAAGGCTGCTTCTCCCGGAGGTTCTTCTCATGCGAACCTCAAGAAATTCGTGGAGAGCCTTGCCTCGTAAAGAAGATCTTCGCGGGGATACCGATCAAAAACGCTGTCGCGGCAACGATCATGATCGTCGGCTACGGCCAAGAGGGCGAGGGGGATTCCACTAAGCAGGTTTTTGATCGTGCCTTGCCCAGAATCTCGTTTGCTGGAACGCGATGCTCACAGCATATGCGCAGGCATTTGCATTAATCGAAGCTTCTCTTTGATACCATGCCCGAGAAAGATGTGATCTCTTGGACCGCAATGCTAGAAAAACAATACCTAGTTTGATAGATGCCGAGAATGTTTTTGCAACTAAATGGAATTTAGCAACCTGGACTGCTATGGGTCATGCAAATGCCCAAGCCAGGAATATGGAAAAGGTGAGGACACGATGCTAGAGAAAAATCTAGTGTTGTGGAACTCTCTCATTGCAGGATTTGCTCACAATGGATCTATCGAGAAGGCAGAAAAGCTCTTTCTCGAGATGCCTGAGTGGGCTCATGTCTGTGAATGCTCTAATCTCTACTCATGGCAATGTCAATTGAGTGCAAGTTATTTTGGATTCCACTCCTTTGGTGAGCACCATGCTCTAAAACACGATCCTGGTGGCCTACGGTGACAATGATTGCATCATTGAAGCCAAGACTATCTTTGATTATGAGGTGGAGCAGTGGAATCTCATGTTGTGGAACTCAATGATCTTGGCAGTTGAGTGGCAATCATGATGTAGCTTAGCAGCTGTTCAATGTGATGCTCAAATGAGATAAGGTATTTTGCAACTCAATCCTTACGCAATAAGATCTAAGTATCCCAAGACTTGACTATAAAAGAGATTTGATATACAATTTATTAAGATTTAAATATAGAAAGAAGAGCTCATAAATAAGAGTGTACCCATTAAATATTAAAGAAAATAGCCCATAAATAAAAGCATCTAATCCCTTTAGTTATTTATAATAACTTTTTTCTGCATCATCATCAATTCCTTTTATGCCTCCTTTTATATTGGGATTGTGGGGACCATATATTTAGGAAAACTTCCAAAGCCTCCAACTTTAGAAATCCCCTTTTGGTTTGTAAAAGTAAGTTTTAAAATTGATATAATATTTTTTGAACTTTTCGATTATTGTCATTTATTGGTGGAACTTATTCCAGATTTTAACCATCTAGTGGTGGAATTAATGCTTGATTCTAATTATTTGATGGTGGAATATAGGCCTCATTTAGAACTTCCTCATCCTCCTTTTCATCATTATTGACATCACCATCATTATCAGTATTAATAACTTCTTCCTAGTCTAATGTAGAGGTCTCTTTCCCAAGGCATTTTAATTCCCAAACACAATCTGTCTTTCATGCCTTTTAAACTCTTATAAATATTATTAGATATATTCTTCCATCCTTTATACCCTTTGCAACAAGTCAAGTGTAAATTGGTGTCTCAAATGGCACACCTTTATATCGAAGAAGATAATATATTTAGAAAAGATCCTAGAAATTTTATTATACTTTTAAACTATATGTCATATGAAATAAAGATGGCTATAGTGGCAATCATAAGTTGTTTTACTTTTGGACTTATTTAGCAACCACCCCTTTGTGATCCCTTCCAAATATGCATTGACACATGTGTCAAAGAATATGAAAATGATATTTAGATCATCATTAATGTCTAGTGTCAAAAACTTCTCATTTTCACTTATAATTTGTGTGATGTAGAAAGTTCTTCTCAACTACTTCTAGTACTCATTCTTGTAATATATATTATTTATAATGATTTATCATAGGATAACCACAGAGTGGAACCTTAACCCTTAAACATATATATGGAGTGGGATTTGAGTTTGAAGGCCTTGGGCCACTAAACAAAGGGACGAAGTCAAATTCCTAAGCATATAGCCAAAGAGCAAAAGAAGTACAGTATAAAATAATTCTAAAATGTACAATCAAAAACAAAGGAACAAAAGCATAGAACAACTTATAAGTGTACAACCAAGGAACTAAAGAATATGAATATAGAAAGATATATTTAAATAATCTGTAAACTCCTGAATTTGAACTTCTTGAAAGGTTATATAGCCCAGAGAGCAACTTATAAGTGTACAACCAAGGAATGAAAGAACATGAATATAGAGTGATATATTTGAATAATCTGTAAGCTCCTAAATTTGAACTTCCTAGGAGGTCACTTAACCTAAACCCAAGGACGCTTAACCCTATATATCCCAAGTTCATGCCCTCGTGAATGGAAGCTGAGAGCCACAACTTTCCTGAGAGCCACAACTCTCTTGACACCCTACCCCTCGGGTCAAGCCCAGCGGGAGCAAATTGGACCAGCAAGATGTCAATCAATATGTGGTGTGATTTTCCTAATCAACTAACAGAGTTGAACCCGAAACCGCTTTGATACCAAATGTAAACTTCTGAATTTGGACTTCCCGGGAAGTCACCTAGCCGAATACTATTCAAACTCAAAAACATTAACCCCAAAATCCCAAGACCTT